>NW_009646556.1:200650-202215 GCF_000708025.1 Charadrius vociferus
TCCTGCTGAGTCACCTCGCTTTGCCCTCGTGGTAGGAGCTCCTTAGGCTAACCAGAAGAAAGGTGACCACATATTTTATTAGTAATCTTATCAAATTGGACTCAAAATACAAAACCTAGTCCCGCCAATAAAGTTGAGACTGTTTCTGCCTAGTTGACATTCTGACCACAGCTTCATTTTAAGCCTGATTTCTCACACATGGAGGAATTAACCCTCAAAAAAACCCCATTTGTACTTGGTTATGCTCCGTTAAATGTAGAACTATATAGTATAGTTTATAGTATATAGAAAATATGAAGACATACCCCTATAGCACTTTAATTTTGAATGGGAAAGAGAGCAATGTTCCAACTACTTTTCTGTATTCCTTTGATAGTTGAGGGCTTGTTATTATAACAAACACTCTTGGTATTACTCTAATATTCTAAAATTCTGCATGTTATTTTAGTTTATGAAATTTATTAGAAAAGGCCTCCATTTGCCATGAAGTATTACTGAATGCTGATAAATTACTGTGGCACTATAGTAATTTTTCCCAACAGTCTCCATGTAAGTGTAAATTTAGTCATACAAATCAAAATATGAGTTACGTTCAATGGAAAACAATGATACCTATTGAGTGGTCAAAAAATGTTAGTAGCTATTAATAAATAATCCTCGCCACATATGGTGATGTCAATCAGCACTATTATTTTACCCCTATAAGAGGAATTTAGTAAGGCAGAGCTGCACACTGATACACAAGTTAATCATCGTCACACAGCACGTTATTGTCAGAGCTCAGGAATGTCTTTGATGATTACCTCGGTTTCAGAGCATTCATGTCGCCCTTTTGCACAGCATTTAAACGTGGTGCATGTATATGTCAACACATAGACAGAATGAATAGTTAAGCTGAAGTAGGTCATAGTGTAATTGTGACATTATTAATTACAAAAAAAATGTTTAAGAAAACTGGCTACTTTACATGTATACATAGCCTTTTTCAATATTTTTCATCAAAACTTTGAGCACACAGACCTATAGCGAGCATGGCATGTCAGTCAAACGGATTGGAAGCACTTATGAGGAGATGTTACGGTCTGTTGCATCCGTGATGTAAAATGAAGAAGTTTAGATAGGCCTTTGACATAATGGACTTGACGACAAGAAAACCTGAGCTGCAAGGGCACCTGGACAGCCCCCAACAGCCCCATTTCCATACCCAGACTGGGCGAGACCCAGGCTCTGCCTATCACCACTGCAAAGGTCTCCAGCATCTCTGCAGTAACATCTCTCATATGCCACTTGTTGAAATAATGCCAGCCTGTGAAAAGCTGAAGTTGCCCATCGACAGCTGGTATTTGAAAATACGGATGAAACAACTCTCTGGGAAGTGTGAGAAACCTAACAAAAAATGGCCATAGAATATTGGTTACAAAAGCACTACCCTGCTGGTAAACACAAGTTCTTCAGTCGCATAAGCAATGTATCTCAGGATAAGACTGGAAACTAGTGTCTTTCAGAAACCTATCTCATGGGTGTGCTGATTGATGAGAAGCTCAACATGAGCCAGCAACATGCGA
>NW_009646556.1:202665-236756 GCF_000708025.1 Charadrius vociferus
GGTGTCCCTGCCCATGGCAGGGGGGTTGGAACTCGAAGATCTTCAAGGTTCTTTCCAACCTAAACCATTCTATGATTCGTAATTTCTACAACATGCAGACTGCATCAGTACTTCGCTGTTGCTAAACAAATAACAAAATCTGTTAAACGCACATTAATCCTGTATAAATACACATTAATAGAATATCCACATTTCTAGTGCAAAAATTATTTCTAGATGAAAACAGAGAATTATTTCCTTGCATAAACAGAAAAAAAATATAAGTTATGGCACCATCTGGTTGCACAAAGAATTTTATGTCTAATATTTATTAAAAAAAGGGAAAAAAAAAAGAAAAAAGGAAAAGAAAGTTCTCTCTCATAGTAAAAAGACAAAAAAACCCACCCTAAAATATTCCCTTTATTACAACCAAATTGACCACAACTTAGTGCATCTATTTATGTTGCTTTATAAATATGAAGCCTACATTTTAATAGACCTATGCTTGGTAAGTTCTGGGATATTAAATGGTTCTAATCCTATTCTACTTTATGACTAGTTCAAGAAATGACCTCTAGCTAGATCTGGCCTTGTTCTATCATGCAACTAGATTTTTCTTACAGAAAATAAATTAAAAAGGTGTGACCTTGCTGAGGGCTTGCAGAGAAAATGAGGTACATCTTGTCACAAGCAGAAGAGCCTATTTGAAACACGGTTTGTTCAATTTGAAAGGCTGCTGCTTTCCTCAGATCAGAAGTTAAGATAAAGGCAGTTGGATGAAAGAGCAGAAACATTTCCAAGAGATGAAATTAAAGAGCTACACTGGAAACCCATTCAGCGACACAGTGCCTTTTTTGTGTGAGGGTTTATCTCGGACTCATCAGCCACACCTCGTCCCTGCGCCAGAGCAGGCTCTTCACCCAGGCACAAAGCCTGTCATGTGAGGAGAGGATGAGGACTGCTCGCCCATGGGAATTCAGAGGACACTCGCTGCACCCCTTCCTCGCACGGCAAAAAGGAAACAACCCACCCAAATTTTACACATTGTGTGCAGAAGAAAAATCAAAGCCCTCGCTTCTCTTCATCTCAGCAGCTATCTTGTGAGCTCCGTGCCTTCCTTCCATCACCAATAAGCACGGCACCAGCGGGCAGTGTTCCCAAACGCCTGGCTGCACCGAAATTTTGCATTCTGAGCAGGTTGCAGAATACCCCCACCCAAAAGCGGGGATTTAAAACCTGTCACGCCTTTACAACTGGGAACTGACGCTGAATTCATTTTTGGTTTGACCTACTGAAAGTATACAGCAATTTGTACAACACTGCCTCACCAGAATATTTGTGTCCAAATCAAAATAGGTTTGTTTCAGAATTTCCCTTGAAGTATCTTAAATAATTTCCTTTCTCATCATCACAAAAAGTAACAGATAGCAAGGCTGTGATTCAGCCGCATCCTTCAACACTTAGATAAGACTAGCAGGAATACAGTCAGGTTAGTCATATAATCATAGAATGGTTTGGGCTGGAAGGGACCTTAAAGATCACCCAGTTCCCCCCCCCTGCCATGGGCAGGAACAACTCCCCCCAGCCCAGGCTGCTCAAAGCCCATCCAACCTGGCCTTGAACACCCCCAGGGATGGGGCAGCCACAGCTTCTCTGGGCATCCTGGGCCAGGGGCTCACCACCCTCAGAGTGAAAAAATTCTTCCTAATATCTAATCTCAATCTCCCCTTTTCCAGTTTGAAGCCACTACCTCTCATCCTATAACTACATGCCCTTGTAAAAAGTCCCTTTCCAGCTTTCTTACAAGAAAGGCCACTTTCAGATACTGGATGGCTGCTATAAGGTCTCCCCAGAGCCTTCTCTTCTCCAGGCTGAACAACCCCAACTTTCTCAGCTTGTGTTCAGAGGAGAGGTGCTCCAGCCCTCTGATCTTCATGGCCTGCCACTGGACATGCTCTATCAGGTCAACATCCTTCTTGTGCTGAGGACTCCAAAGAAGCCCTCAGCTGAAAGCTCAACAGCATGATCCAGCCACACGGGCAATGAATACCTGGGTTGATTCCTCTCTCCAGCGGCAAACCTGCAGCATGTTGACCCCCACGACCGGTCCCTTCCTTCCCCTCACCTGTCTAATGTAGTCCTAAAGCCTTCGAGGGCTCTGAAGCAGACTGTTTCACAATGTATAGGCTTATTACCCAGCCCAGCGAGTCCCTCGCATCGTTCGCCACCCCATACTGCTGCCAAACGCAGAGGGACACTGGGCAGCCCTGAGCAGCAGCTGCCAAAGGATGTCCCCAGCCCTGCTGGCCAACATCAGAGCCAGGACTGGATGTCACGTTTCCTGCCCCGTCCCCCCCTACAGGCTCCAGGGGCTTCTCGCAGGTGGGATGGATCTCACCAGGCTATTTCTTGCAGTTCTTTTTAGTGTTTTTAATCCTAACTTGAGTGTTTTCTAATTGCAAGCTTTAGGTGCCCTGCTTTAAGTATCGTAAGCATAGCCTGTAAGAGATTGCCTTACAATTATCTCACAGCAGCTATTTAAGTAACACCCAAGCATATGTTGTGCTAATTCTTATGACCAAATACAGTTTAATTTCACTTGTTCAGAACAAAACCTGACTGTGAACAAAGCTTTTGGTGAAGTGACAAGTGGAATTCCAAACAAGAAAGACAAATATTTCCTCCAGAGGCTAAACCTACTGCAAAGTATTAATCTCTTCTTCTACACATCTTCACGTCTTTGGTGAAACACCTGTCTGGAATTGTTAATAACAAATATTTTTCAGGGTATACACTTCAAAGACAGTACTGCAATGTCAAGCAGTGTAAAACTTTTGAAGTAATTTTAGCTAAATACTTCTGTGACAACTGTCTGAATCAATTTGTCTTAGCTGACTATATTCTGATACTATAAAAACCTAAGACCTGGTTATCAGCCAAAAAGGTAAAAATTTGAGTGCAGCCATACCTAGTAAGTTGTATGAATCAAACACACACAAAAAGATGATACTGTTGTAGTTGATTTAGCAAATGATCAATACCCTTTGCTTTCTTCACTTCAGATGAACAATGCTCTTTTTCCTGAAAGGATCAAGTGAAAAAATATTTCATGCACACTAAAAGGCAACTCAATAAACCAACGAAACCACGATAACCCAATCATAAAGGAACTACAAAATGAGGATATTATGTCCTGCTTGTTTAGCATAGTGAAATATCAGTCCTTAACAAGGCAAAAGATACAGATTCAAAATAGGATGATGCTAAGATAGGGTGGATGTTTTTAATTGCTGAACAACCACACATCACAGGCAGGTAATAAGGCCAAAAAAGAAAAGAGAAGAAAAAAAAAAAAAAACAAAAACACACTGTGTGTATGTGTTTGGGGGAGATAAAGAAAAGCAAACTGGGGCTGGAGACTCAGAAAAAGTTCTGAGAATTACAATTGCAGTAGTAAGAAAAAATTAAATACCACCCAACAAAGAAGGTCAAGCTGACCTCAAGATTCTAAGTCAGGCTCTTGAAATCCTAAATCATACAAAGCGCCATGACTTCAAGGCATACAAACATAAGAGGATTAAGGTAAGTGTCCCACCTAAAAGCCTGAGAAAACAAAGATTAGTTTTAAGTACTGAAAAGAAACACAAATTATATGGATGCTTCATGCACAGGAAGGAGTAATTGTTAGGATGTATTAAGAGCAACTAAAATAAGCACTACATAATATAAGGAAAAAATCCAGGTTTGATTGCCACCTTCTGAGTGCAAATATACTCATGTCAAAAAGTAACAAATATTAACGACTTAAAGAACCGACTCAAAACCTATTGAAGTCAATGGTAAGTTTCTCATTGACTTCAGTGAGCTAAGACCCTCTGTTTAGAAAGATTAAGTAAAGACAAATACAGCTATTCTTTCCAGGGGAAGGCAGTAAAACGGCTGCTCTCAGCCCACGGTACCTGCCTGAGCGACGTCAGTACCACACTCATCAGCCCAGCCACGCAGCGACAAAGGCTTTCCCCATAGGTAAACACTAAGAAACAGTTTATGCTGCTTATGCTATCAGACTCTCGGTCATATTTACATTTATGCTACATTTATGTTAGCAGAAGAAATAAGTGCAGTGCCTTTTAAAGGATGACATTAGTTCTGAACGTTATTCTACAAGTTGGAACTATGATAGTCACGTCTTGACTTTATGAGGTGTCAAATGAAATTTAAGCACACATTCCAAATTCTGTATTCATTTTCATGTCAGAGAATATTTAAAAACAGTAACGATGCAATTGTTTATGCTCCTAACTAGATGGGAAGAGAAGTAATACATATGTTTTGTGGACTGACCAGCTTTCCACCAGTGCACACTACTTCAACGAGTTCTTATTTAATTGAAAAAATTCAAGTTTGGAAAGATCCCATTCATCATCTTGTTATATATCTGCTGGAAGTAATCACTGTCTTGTGGCATTACTGAGCGCTTGAAGAGTTATCCTGTCCCTCTATTCCAATGCAATTCATTAAGACAGAAACTTGGACTAACCTACCAAATAAGAATGTCCCATTGCTCTGTTGGTTAAAATTAATGCTTGCATCTTTTTACTGTAATTGTCAAAAAGCATCTCATGAATCATCTCAACTCTCTTCTTATTTAAATGTGAATATAAAGTTCGGGATCTGGGAAAACCCTGTGTTCTCCAAGTATTAAGTCAACTAAAATAACTGTGTGACATTAAACAAGTCACTTGCCAAGTGGTCTTTTCTGAACCCAGCTGTGGGAGCGGATAAGGCGTTTACAGCTGAACCAAAGGGCTCAGCGGGAATCAGCAGGTTCCACCACATCTGAACTGTGGCCCCACCGCCGCCTCCTCCGTGGAAACTAATAAACCACACTGTTTCAGAGGAAAAATAATATGACATGCAATTAAGTGCCGTCAAGTCAATAACCTTTTGTCATGAAGCCAGTTAATGGAGGAAAAATTCCCTTTTAGTTTAGACTTCATTCTTCCCACATATTGTTTTATGAAAAGTCACCTACCACTTTATCAGGGTTGTTCATATGCAGAATTGTATGTTTTAAGAAATAGGTACAGTCTTCGGTCAATTTTCCACAAGCAAATCAAGACAAATATGGTTCTACTGGCCAAGATGACTGTTCACTGGAAATTACAGTAATTTGTATTTAATAAAAATTATTTTCACCTATAGGCCCAGTACACACCACACATTTAACTTCTTTCAGGAGTGTTTTCCTACTAGTCCTCTGAGAAAAGAGCTAATATTATTCTCCTTCAGGATGAGAAGCAAGAAGAAAGCACATAACCACCTCTCCTGTTTACTTTTAGCATCCTAAACACAGTCTGAAACTTGAAAACACACTCAAAACAGACCATTTTCAATTATTTTCATAGCAACATTCTTTGTGTACTTTGCGTAAGAAGTTGGTAAGAAGTTAAACATTTCTGTTCACCAAAACCTAGGCTTCTGTTTAGAAAATACTAATGATTGTTTTAAAATCATTTTGATAATGTTTTCATTCAAATAGATGCAAAATTCCCACAAATTACTAAATTAACATTATCTGCAGAATGTCATTTTTTTATAACATCACTGGCTAAACAAAAATAACTTCTTCATTAAATCAACCTTTCTTCTGAGCCGTTCCTACTTATGCCGCCAGGGAGACACACACGCTGCACTGTTCGAACCACTTTCGGCCACCCGTTGCACAGAAAAATATGAACTACATCAGGGAGCAGTACACAAGGTAGCAGTACACGGCAAGCACATATTTGGAGGGTTTTTTACTGCCGTTTCCTAAGAGCCTTCAGGATAGGCAGAATGTAATTCTCATTACTAGGTCAGCCACTGCTCTCACTTCCTCTATCAAAGGACTTCTCATGGCAAAACCGACAGCAATTCAACAGCTATATTGAGGACTTGTTGTGTTGGGGGGGGAGCAGTGTAAAAACACAAGGTTGGACAAATAAATGCTTTGTTTCTTATCGGAATTGCTTCAACACCCACGGGAAGTGCAGGCAGAGCGTGAGCAGGACACCCTCCCTTTCGCCCCCAGTGGGGAGGAATGCAGTGGCTGAGAACTCGCACATCAAATTCCTGAGATGCTGCCAAAGGAAAAATAGCAGCATCCCATGGACCTGTCCCCCACCCAGCACCATGGTGAACTTCGGCCATGCCCAAGCCCAACTGGAGCCGATTGCAGGGTCGCTGTGGGGGACACAGCTCCGCTCTCCTCCCATTAGCGGGGGGGCACAGCTCCTCTAGCGACTCCTCGCACGATCTGTAGCCTCTGCAGGGAAAGCCCTGAAGGAAAAGCAGCAGCAGAGCTATTGCCTATGGCGATGCTATGGAAAGAAGTGGTAGTGACAAGATGACATTGAGAGTCTGACACTGTAGATTACCTCAGAACCATATCAAAATGCCTCGCAGTTATCAGATCTAGATGACAATGAGACTCCAGCATCACTGTCATCTATACTGAAAAAATAAATAAATGCTACATGCCACTAGCCACAGGAATGGATGGTGATTACAGATATACTGTAGCAATGCTGTCTATGGTAAGGATGGATCAGGAGCTTTGATGATTAACCTAAACTCAGACTTACACAATTTTGTCTTTTGATCAAAGGGGAAAAAATATGCATGAATGCTATATTTAATCTAGTGATAATTCAGCTTACAGTCCCAGAACAAAGTGCTGATAATTGTACAATATCAATAAATACTGAATTAGTACTCATAATCCTGAGTGTGCAGAATGACAAAGATGTATGTATCTGTCTTCGGGCTAGTAAATTGGGTACCGGATTGAAAACCTTGTGCATTCAAAATGCCCTCCTTCCCATGAGCAGCATCTAGCAATCCTGCCTATAGGCACTGGACACAAACCACGCTAACAGTCAGCAGACTCAGGCTACCTGGAAGAGCACACAAGGGCCCCCTGCTACGGACAGCAGGGCACCCCCGGATCTGTTGTCCGACACAAACAGAGCAATAAGACAAGTGACACTGGTGATCACAAGCGTACAGCGAGGGAAGAGGGACAGCTGCAGTTATTTGGAAGAGAGAACAGCAATATCCTACAGGCAAAGAAAGAACACACCCATGGACAAACAGGAGAAAATAAATAACACTTCCCCCCACTTTTTTTTTTTTCCCCTCAAAAAAGGTATTGAATAACAAGTTTCTTTTTTCTTATTTTTCATTCAAATTAATTTCACCAGAACACTGTTGCAACTGCCGTCCAAACCCCCCCCTTTTTTTTTTGCCATGAAATTTTGGAAGAAAAAGCATTTAAATTTTTATTTCAAAGGAAAATGAGGTGCTTCAGCCTGACCACCAAGTCATTTGTCTTTTACTGCCACACTTATTTTTCTCTTCCTTTCCCCTTTCATTAAAATCATACATAGAAACTACAAGCTAATGAAACAATGATGAACATCTACTTCAATAACACAGAATTCTCAAATGTGCTTTGTTTGTTTTGGTTTTTTCTGCAAAATTAACATATTAGAGACTATTTACCACTGTACAAAATTCCTTTCTTTATGTATGAAAGCTACATCTTTACTATCATGATGTGAAATGAAAAGCCTCCTGTACTTGTTGCATACAATTAAGCTGCAACAAAAGCCAGCCCAAGCCATTTCACATTTCATAGGGCTGCAATTATTCTTTAACTGTTAGAATATGCTGTCCCCCAGGAGCTAATTACAGAAAAGCTCTCATCACACACAAGAAACACACAAACAAATCCTTCAAGCACAAAGCAAATGTTCAACATTAAAGAGATGCGTTCAGGAAGTCACACCAATCAGTTTGGTTCAGCTAATTACTAATCTGATTTCTGGAGTAGTTGCATTAGATAATTATGATGCCCATTCACAACTTGAAAGCCAGGACTTTGACTGATTATAATAAAGATCTAGGACTCAAAATAAAAGTAAGGGCAAAGTATGAAATATACATCAGAACGGGGCTGATGGGATGGATTTGTTTGTTGCCGGCGCTTCCTTCGGCACTTCGCTGCGGAGGACCCCATCCATGGTTCGCTGAACCCAGCAGGGCAACTTCCATTGATTTCACCGACATGTGATCGGGCCCAGAACCACAAGGCACGGCTTTGCCTCACACATTATTTTCACAGAGGGCCCAGGAACGAGCTTTCCTTGTTTGTTTTGGGCTGGAACGTTCACCTCGCTGCTGGCCGGGTGGGGAAGCAGGCTGCCATGGGGCAGAGCTCGGCCCCCGCTGGGGCACAGCCAGCCCACCCTCCAGAGGCAGCCAAGGTTGATAAGACCTCAACTCTTGGAAGACTTTGCCGTAACCCTGCTTTAACCTACATTTGGCTTGGTTTCAGCTTCTGCAGGATTTTCCTTTTTTTTTTTTTTCTTTTTTGTTTTTTTCTTCCTCCGTCAATTGCTTTGCTGGAGTTTGAGCTTTATAAAGGTACACAGCATTATCCAAGGATACAGGGGACAATTCCTCTTGTTTCTGGCATGGCTGAAGCTCTAAATCAGTATGTTGTCATTGAGACCTGAGACTTGCAAAAACTTGCTTGCTGAAACACTAATGATTACTCTTCATAGGAAAACATTATTCTAATTAATGTCTGATGAAATAACTATACTGATTTCAGGCCAGCCCTTAGTGTCCGCTCCCTTTTGAAGGCTTTATAACAAACCAGGGAAACAAAAATGTCACTGGAAGCCCATCAACCATACTTTTACAGGGAGCAACTCATTGCAAGTGACAATACAAGTGCAGCAGCAAAGAATTAAAACTTTTCACTAGGTTACAGACTCACACATTTCGCGACATGCGGAGCAGTTCCTGCAAAGCCATTATATGCATCACAATAAACAGACAAAATGCAGAATTTGACCTATCTTTTTCAGCATTATCATGTGTAACACCTGGATTTCTGATGAATGCACGATGGCATTAAATAAGCAGAAAATTTAAATAAATGCTGAACTTTAAGCAGGTTAATCTACTTCAGTATTATATACTTAGTGGTCCTTTGCCAAGTTGGGACAATAGTAGTGATCAAAACCATGTATTTCAAACTAATTAAACAGTAAAACAAGGAAGAAATTTAAACTGCAACTTGCGGTTCACATAAACCCCAAGATTAAAGAAAATAAAAGAGATAAAGGCTAGGAAAATAAATACCAGAAGCAAATTTTTGCATGAATCCTTGAAACCCAGGTGCATTAGTTTCACATCACTGGGTCAAAAACCCTACGCACGGTTTTGCGAGGGAACTCCTGCATAGCTCACCATGTAGGGGCTCATCACATTGCTTTTTAAACCCACACCTACAAAACCACATGAGTTGCTAAAGATTTTTTGTTGTTTAAAGCTCAAATAAAATACAATACACATTCAGACCGGCACTCCTCCACCTCAGTATCTGAAATAAGGCAGAATTGCACTGCTAAATTGTTTGCACACAGTCATGCTGGACACCTTTTTAAGCATTAAGGCGAAAGGAATTCTTTGCTATTGTTAAACTAAGTGAGTGAGAGTTGCAAATGTGTATTTCAAAGTCAATAGGCTACAATATTTACAGGGCTGCCATATGTGATAGCTTAAAATTCAAAACTGAACGAAAATTGTGTGGGGTGGAAACTAATGTTATGGAATCTGAACCAAGGCTACATTTATATTTCACTTTAATGCTCTAGCTGTTTAATCAAAATATGAATAAAAGGTCTAAAAGACCAACACGCAAAAATATCATAGTTCTGGAATTTAGCTTTAGCTTCCTATTGTCAACCAATTACTGTGTAATTTTTTCCCTGTGACTGAATAACTAACTGTTAGCAAATAATGAAAAGGCAATTACAGCAGAGCTTTGTTCATATTACCCTCTTCATTTTATTCAGGCTATAATTATTGTCAATGCTGGAGGCTTACTGTACCATGTAAGTGGCACCAGGGAAGAAAATGGAATGGGCTGGTGCATGGAAAATTGCAAATGTCACAGCTACCTTCATCATCACCGTTGGACTTCAGAGATTAAAAAAAATAAGCAGCAAAAAGCTCTCCATGTGTGTTTTGCAAATTCTTTACCTCAAGCTGTTGCAATGGCTGATGAACTGGTAGAAGGGGAAAAATTCAAGTACCATGTTTGTTCTTTATTTTTTGTTCTTAACCTCCCCTGCCCCCCCAACATTTTTATTACTATTTAATTCCCAGGGGACACCTCCTTTTTGCCACAGTGTGCCTGGAAACAAACTCACGGAAATATTCTTTTAGCAGTGCTTCTCATTAACAATGTCCGTGCTGTTCTATAACAGAGTGTGGCATATAAATGATGTATTTTATGGGGTTTGATCTTTACTTCTTTGCCACATACAGACACATTGCTAGGAAAAAAAAAAAAAGAAAAAAAAAAGAAGATTGTAACCTGTATGTGCAGATTTAGTGTGCCACATTTAGGGCCTGACATTGACCATTTATAATACATGGTTTCCCCAGGCTTTTAGTATTTATCAGAAAAGATGGATACAAATCAGAAATGTGCTATTCCATTTGTCCCTTTTTTAGAAATAAATAGTATTCCTGTGTATCATCCGCATTGTTTTTCTCTTTAGTGTTGTTTAAGAGATTAAGCACAGTAAAACTGTATTTTGTGCCTTCGTGTGCAGTGCTGCAATTTTTATAAACTACCTAAATCTTTATATAGTCACTTAATTTTTTAAGTCTAAAGTAAGACTGACATACATTAAATCATATATTGATACTGACTTGTGTTAAAACTTGCTTCCAAACTGACTGGCAAATTTTGGTTTAAACTGCTTAATATAATGCATGAAGATTCTCTGATCTAGGTTAGTAACAGAAGAAACGCATCTTTTTATTTTCATAAAATTAAGCTGCTTTGTACTTTCATGGATCTTCCTGTCATTTATATGTATATTCATCATCTTTCTTCAGTCTTTCAGTACTAGCTTTATCTTCTATCACTGTTGTTAAATTACATACTTGCCACAAACACTATATTCATAACCTAACATTTATAATTGTTCCTTCTAGCCCTGGATACAGCGTTTGGCTGTTCAGTATCTCGCAGCATCTGAGGACATTCTCACGATTAAAGAAGTGAGGTTTTGGAGTCTGTTTCACCCAAAGAAAACAAAGTGATTTCCAGCAGCAGCCTGTAATCCTTCCATACACGGCAACGTACAGATGGAAAACAGAAGCGCACAGGAAATGGCATCAAGTGAAACTACAAAAACAGAGAAATAGAAGGTGTCTCTTGTGGGCTCCTTTGCGGCCCTAATCCACTTTCACCATGCCCTGCTCCCCCAGGAGGTCCTGCTCACCTCATTCAATGCCTTTTCTGCAGGCTGTGGGAAGGAAACCCTCGGCTGGATGGTCCTCCCCTCCCCAGCATCCTTTGCCACAGGCAGGGCTAGAAGGGTCATTACCGTACTGTACTTCTGACGAGCGCCATATCCTCCTCCTCCTCCAGCTGCTGTGATGGGCCATGACCAGGCATCAGGCTGGCTCCCGAGCTGCTGCCAGGGCAACGCAGTGGGACTTCGGGTACTTCTTGCATTTATGGACAAGACTAGCAATTAAACCCAGAATATAAATTGCCATCTTTCTGCTCCCGACGGCTCAGAAACTGTACTAAGATAATATGCTTGTCACTTTCATAGCTAACGCCTGCATTTTTTAATGAATCATTTAATTTGTTAAGTCTTTCTTAACTTTGATATCAAACATTCTCACGTCCTTGTCAAAATGATCAAGAGGCAAAATTAACCACCCTTTTTTTTTGGAGGGGAGAGGAAGGAGTCACAGAAAAATTAACCAGACTTAACTACTTTAAAAAAATAATTCTAATTAATGTAATTTGGCTGTACAAGCATGAAAACAAACAAAAAAAAAGTAGTTATTTATTCCAAGGACGCCTCTTCCTCCCTTGTGTTCAGTCCCCACCATCAATCATTTGCCACCATACCAAACAGACAAGATGGCTCTCTTCTTACTGGGCATGTGGGCTAATCAGCACTAACTTATTAAAGTATACTTCAAATTTAAAAAAATAATCAGGGAAGACAGCAAAAGCTAAGGATGGGAAAGGGCATGACTCAATTATAACAGCATAGTTGGGAGTTATTGCAGAGGACTGCACCTTCAGCCTCAGCCTCTCTAGAACCATCTCCATAACCTTTCCAGGAACTACAAGCCCAGACCTTCCCTCTTACCAAAAGCATCCCAGTGTGTGAAGAGACCACCTCTGCAGCTCCCTGCGCAGAAACAGGTGCCTGCAAACTAGTGGAAGATATCGCTAATTGTGGTGGACAACAGCAAGAAATGTGAAGTGAAATAAGAAGGTGAAATGGGTGAAGTAAGCCAGCAAAACTTTTGCTGATGTTCTGAACGTGAAACGACCACGCGGCAATACACTGTAAAACATGTCCTTTCACGTCCTTTCACCACTTCATACTGGTTTTGCACTTTTTCTTGTGCAGAAAGACAATGGTCCTCTGGTGGCACATCACTTGGGGATACAAAAGACAGCAGTGCTTTTTTTACTGCTAGGTTTAGCCAGGAAAGACTACAGAAACTGCCTTTACCCAAACTCCCTCTCCCAGGTAGGAGAATTACTATAAAATATCCATTAGCCAGAAGAGTTCAGGGAGCAGATGAAGGGACCAGGCATCCCACTTCATGCCTTAAAATGTCTGTTATTAGACAGAAAGTAACTGGAAGTAAACAGATTTGGACATCCTAAGCAAAGAACACATCAGCACAACACCCATCCTAGGGTTCATCACCAACATCTCAATGCATGCAACTCTTCATAAAACTTGCAGTATTTTGTGTTTTGCTTTAAACACCTGCTGCCAAAGTCAAAGGATTACAGCCATCTACTGAGTTTCCACCCTTCAGTTTCACAGAGAGCTAGAAAATGTGAGTGCCTTTACATATCCACTCAGATTTCATATTGTCACATGAGTTTGAGGTTACTTTCACTATTTTAAAGTGACACAATTCAGGAAAAGTTGAGATAAGTATTACGGGTATATCATGCCTGTCTAACTTTACTACTTAAATTTAATGTCCCATAGCATTCGGTAAACTTCTAAGTGTGTCTATGCTGTTGACTGCAAATAGACATCATCTCACACCAGCCACACATCCAACCACCTGGTCCATGAGCCCCCTCTGAAAGCAAAGCCTTGTAACCCCGCTGGTGCACGGCTGAGTCCAAGGGAAAAACCCAGCGCTTCTGCGGCAAAAGGCTGATATGCCAACACCTTTCCTATAAAGTATTTCTTAGAGTGTGGACCAAAGTTATTCACAGAATACACTCACACTTGTCATAACCGGCCTTTCATTTAGAAACACTGAGAGCTTTCACGATCCAATTGCGGCGAGCAGCACTTACCAAGAAATGTATCCCACATGCAACACATTGCTCTATAGCGAATTTATTCAATCTGAAATACCACCAGTGCAGAGGCCCAAATTTTCAGCAGTCCCCCTGTGACACATTCGCAACAGCGAAGCTGCGTGTATTCGCGTAGGCAAACCAAACCCAGGCGGGAATTAGCTCTGGTCATTCTGCAATCTCAAAAGTTTATGTGGTCCGCATAAGAAAGGGTCTGCTGCTTGATCTCCAACTACACAACTGCCCTTGCAGTTACGTATCTGGGTAGTCAATTAATACTCACAAAATGCCAGACGCGTTAATGGAATAATAATAATTGAGCTATCCCTATGGAAGTTAAATTCAGTTTAGTTTAATTCATCATCCACAGACAAATCAACAGCTTAAATAGTTTGGTTTTGTTTTTTAAGTAACAGTATAGCTGGGAAATGGGAATAAAATCAGCTTCATACAGCCAGCAGAGTAAGGGCAGCTCCCTTTTTATACATTTTCCCTGGCAATGCTTCGGGACCTTTGTGGTCTGTGGTCATTTTTCAGTTCTCTGTGTCAACAGAAACAGACTTTTCAGTTCCAAAAGGAATGCATCACACATTAAATCCTTACCAAATTTAAGTCTACTTTGTCATTTTTTAGATCCTGAATAATATCATAAACTTTTGGGATTACAGAAATAATAATGACCAGAGCCCAGGCAATTTAAGCCTGCTGTGCTAATCACAGAGTAAAAAGTCTTTTATAATAACATCTATATACTAGAAAAATAAAGATCTTTAAAACCACCCAAAACTCTGCTCTTTCCATTCCCTGCAACAATGCAGAGGCCGCTGCTGAGATAATGACGCACATCCTCCCAGCCATTCAGCTCATGTCCCAACATGTATGAAAAATAATCTGATCACTTTTTCTTTTCATTACAAAAAAAAAATCACCATTTCTTAAAACAGAAAAAAAAATTCCCCTGATTTATTGAAAAACGTAGTATGATGTCAGTGTGAATTAATGTTTCCCATAGGCATACTAATAAGCTCCATGACATAATAACTTGTTATACTACACCAGTGGGACCTTAAAATTATTCCAAAGATAACATAACACAACACTTGAAGCAGCAGGAAACTTCCAGCATGCTTTTAGATGTTTTACAGTGTTACTAATCTTTGAATTGGTTGGAAAAACTGAAAGGAAACAGAATATTTAAAATTGGAAGCACTGCAGTTAGAAAATGACTCCATTCCAAATTCCAAATGTGCACAGGAGATTCATGTCAATGTTAAAAAAAAAAAAGGCAGCAGAAGGGGGGAAGTTATTAAATGCACTTTCTAGGTTGGACATATGTCTTTTGGTAGTCCGGTGAAAATCTGGTTTTATTTGGCTGAGTTATGAGGGTTTAAAAGAACAGACTTGCACACATACCAATTTCTTATTAATGAGAAGTTGGCTTTATTTATTTGCAAATTAAATTTAAGCTAATGATTGCCCAGCAACAACGTCAGTACATGCTTGAGAAGAGAAGCAGGGATTGCTTTCTCTGTAGCACATAAGGATACCATCTAATGTCGAAAAGACCCTATGGAGTCAAACTAGAAATTAGTACACTGTAAGCTAATAACTCTGTATGGTGTAGCAATATGCTCTCCAGGGCTAACCACTCAAAGCAGACAGAAAAATAATAATTAAGTGGTGTGGTTCAGTTCACTAAACTGTCACAATTTGTATTTTAATCTCAACATTCAAACCATTTATGCAACCAAGCTACTTGAGATGTAAGGGAGGAACCATAAATGCCTCAAAGAACACCCACCAAGTGAATGCTTGGGCAAAGATTTGTGCGTCCACCAAAGGAGGCCAAAAAAGTCTTCCTGTTATGAGACAGAGAGCCCCCAAAGTGTGCATGGGAATGGTGCTACGCAAAGGCATCGAGCTTGCCTTTTCCAGGGACGCTGCCACACAGCCAAGCAGGTGGTGAGCGCTGCTCCAGCTGCCTGGTAAAGCTGGTGAAGCCTCTCCAGTCCAACCAGGGCTCACTCATCTCAAGTGGGCTCAAGCAGCGGGGATTTATGGAGGGGCAGATCCAAGCCCAGAAGACAGACGGGCACAGCCTCATTAAGCCTGCAGGAGCTATGCTCTGTTCGACTGGGTTGGGCAAAGTTCTGGCGTTAAGGCTTGTGTGTCTTGGACAGAGACACCGTTCCTTTCTTCCAATTATAAAAATTACATTTCTGTATGTCTCACATCACCTTTGCTGGGTTATCTCTTTGAATCAGCTTCCTTTCTGTTTGATGTAGTTTCGCCACCATTTCTGCTTGGCCTTGCAAAGTCATGTGCTGTAATTCTCTGCTCGGCATTACTTTCTTCCATTTCTTAAAGGGTAACTTATCCCTGACCATTGCTTCCAGCTAAACTGTACAGTGTTCAACCAATGCTAGAAATGAATATTCCATGCAAAAAATGTTAACCTTTGATCCAGACACATCTCTGGAGTAAGTGATCCCGTTGTGCCGCAACCCTTTGATCACTCGCACAAAAATTGGAACCATTTGCAAAAGTAAAGCTTGTGATTTGCACATAAACCAGACCTGATGGGATAGTTTACAGAAGGCTGTACTATCTGAACGTGAGCCTAGGAATGCTTGCACAGTCCTAATACAACGGTGGCGCACTAAAACCATTCCCATCATGGGTCAGAAGCATGGACTAAACCCAAGTTTCTACTCAGAAACCCTGAAGAAGGAAGAAGCATGATTGCGCGTCTAAAACAATAAATCGCCCCAAACTCAATGCGGTAAGGGATCTCAAGTTACTAGGTATCATGAGACGGAGAAGCAATAGGAGCTATGAAAGCTACGTCAGCCATGAAAGATTTAGTTTTCTATTCATTCACTCAACTGTTTCAAGATCATGGGAATCTACAACAACCGTGTGAAACCATTTTCCACAGTGAACCTAGAACACCTGGTGAGCTCTTTGTAGTCTCTGCCAAGCAGCTATCTTTAAAAGGAAGGATAAACTGTAATCTGAAAGTGTCAGATACAGACCACTACTGTTACAATAGCAAGGCACAGTCAAGCAGAGAGAAGGGGTGCAGTGGGATGGATGCTTTGGGCTAGATAAAGAATAAGAGGGAAATAAATGTAGAAAATGATACGGAAAAGGAAGTATTTTAAGAGTATGCAAAGGCCACCGAAGGATTGAACAAACACAGCAGCATAGATGAACAGAAAGTGATACAAGAGTAATTTTGAAATTACTAGTATTCCCACGATCAGCGACAGAGAATGGAAAAACAAAAAAGGGAACTGAAGTACAAGATGGAAAGTGTTGGCTTTTTTCTCCCATATACATAAAATAGTATCAAACTGATATACCACTGAAAAAAGAGTGAGCCCTGTATCTGGCACAAACTAAAAGACATTACCTTAACTTGAACCATTCAGAATCCAAGGAAAAATAAAAATCTATACTGAAATCTGTTTCTGTTTCCTTTATCACATACGGGGGGGGCAAAAACCTACTTGTGGAATTAGGTGTGTTTGTTTCAAAAGAACAACACAAATTACATTTCCTTCACTGAAAAGCAAAACATAGTCTGTTTAAGAGTTTCAGACAGAATAGACAACTCCCCTTAGCATTCTGATGAATTTCTAATATCTGTCATGATAAACAAGTTTAAACGTACAGGAGAGGCTCACTTTGATACCAACATTTTGTCCATATGAAACATGGCTATAAGACTCCCATCTTGGCAGAGACCCTGCATAGAAAAGCTCTACAGCAATTTTTAAAAGATTTTTTTTTTTGTAAAATGGATACGCTGATACAAAAATCTGAGTTTCTCAGATTCTTTTTGCTAAACACTTCATATCAATCATCTTCAGAGATACCCAGATATGTTGCCTGTGCGGCTCAGAGACGTTTTTACCAACTTCTATTAACATTAAAAATAATTTTCATGTGAAGGCAAAGTGTTCAAAACAGACTGTATGGCAGTTAACCTCCCAGAATGTACTTCTACACCCGGGTGCATGTATCCATCACTCAAAATCTGATCACAAACAAACAGAATCTATCAAGAGGCACAGTTCAAAAATTCAGTAAGGAAAATGGGTGAAATTAAAATGGTGGAGATTGTAAATGCTGTCATTTAGTTCGTTTAGGCACAGCTTACAAACATTTATATAATAATTTAAAATTTTTTTTGACTGAGTTAAAAACATAATCAAAACTCACAATTGCACTGACTGTAGTCTAACTGAAAAGGTGTGGTTTGTTGGTCGGTCACTGAGTAGAGATGCTACTAAAAACTAGTACGAGCTTGATCGAGTTGGACTTTTGACACTGACTGCAAGAGACCGTACAGTGAGACCACCAGTAATACATTTCTATTGTTATGCATTCCCATAATTGCAGTCTTTTATTCTCATCAAAGCTTATTTTTTGCATGGCAAAATGACATGACTTGGATATTAGGAGGACCAAATAAAATGCAAGTGACAATTAAAATTTAAGTGTAAATTAATTACATGCCTGGCTATTGTCAACTGCATTAAAACGGTGCTGATGAATGAGGAATCATGCTGTCTAACCATGAGAGAATTTGAAGTTATGGCCCGTGTTAAACATCAAGCCTTTGTAATGCAGGTGGCTTATCTCAAAATACTATTTCTGTGGGCCTGTTCCTCTTGCATCCAATACAAGCAGCAACACAGTTTGATAGAGAAGATGATAGGTAATCTCACAGGCTGCTTTAATTTCTCATAATTGATTTTCTGTAGGGTACACACTAAGTATCTTCAGGATGTAGATGATTTCCATTTGTAAATATTTCTAGAGTCATAAGCAATTCCAGATCTAACCTCTTAGAAACAAACCCATCTTGCAGTCCAGTGAAAAAACCTCCATTTTCACGATACAAAATTATGAGTAAGAGGGAGAAAAGCATACTAGACATTCCCTTGGTGCATCCTGTCACATTTTTAGAGACTGATGCTGTAAGGGTCTCATTCAAAACTCACCGATGCTGGTGCAGTTTTTCCTACACGTGTCAGCAGATTTCAGAATGAAATAAGACCTTAAAATGCAAAACTTCTGAGGGGATCCTCACAGACATGGTAATGACAGCCTTAAAAAAAGGAATTTCTTATCTGAGGTGAACTTCTGTAGTCTACAGATTGAGACTGGGATGAGAGGAACCTACTTCTTTAGGGCTACGAGCACTTGTAAACCTCAAGGTTTTTTTTGTCTGAATGGCCTCATCATTATTAGTACAAATACACACTTCTCTCTCTCAATCTTCCATCTCAAATTCTCTTTGCATTCCTCTCTCCTTCTAACTGCAGGCAGGATGCCATGCAGTCCTTTTTTGCATGTCACAAGGAAAGTAACAATTGCCCTTGAAGCATCTTCCTTGTATATTACAAGCACATGTAAGTTAAAGGAAAAAAAGCAGATTACATCCAAAGGGCATACGCATCTCCTTAGAAAAGCAGTAGCCAGAAAAAGGAATGTGGCCACATCATCTTCCAAGTATTTCTTACATTTCAGTAGTAGCAGTATCAAAATTTATATCCTTCTATACCAAGCTGTTGATAGATGGGCAGGAATGTTATACACTGCTGTAAGGTAAGACAGATCCCAGATCCATGGCAGTGGATTAGCCATTAGCCATTGCTGAGGCTGGACTCTCAGGCATTTCAACTTATTCCATGCTCAAAACAACCTTAAAACAGCAGAAAGGTTGGATGATGATAAGGTAAGGCAAATGGAGTAACCCAAAGTCCTTCAAACCTCAGCAGCAGCCCCCTTGTCTCTAGCTGCTTGAGATGGTTGTCAGTGAGCATAAGCAGTTAATGGGGCCGATAAATTTTTAAGACAGAAACTGTCACAAATTATGTTTCTGCACATTTTATTAGAACAAACCCAGCCCTAATCTGAACCTATTCTACCTCAAGACCCAAGCAAATCCCTGGGAAACTATGTCAAACAGAAAGAGAAGCAATTTAAGAAATATTGGCAGCTGCAAGGAAATTTTAATCCTTAGGCATTCATCTAAGAAAAAAAACCCCTGAAAATAACTGCAGAAAATTTAAGAATTAGCAACTACAAGTAACAGACTTCTCCATTACACTATCACATTTCCACAGCAGCAAAAGGAAGAGACCAGAGAAGATAAAACAAGAGGACATACTATGGGTCTCTGTCAGCCAAACATCCATGCCATGGTTGCCTGCAATTTTGAGACCGAACTTGAAGAACAAATGTAAAAATGTCTTTCTTCTCTTAATTTCATTGAACACCACTAATTCTGAAGGGCAAGACATGAGAATACATATAAGTGTCTGCAACGACCCACGTAAAGACTACTTAAATGGAATAAACTTTCGGTTATTCAGCCCTCAACACACACAAAGCTTGTTTTAGGACAGGCTCACCCCAATTCTGTACTCATTAATGGGATATAATTTTTCTAGCAAAACAGCAAGCAGCAGAAGTCTAATGTATAAATTTGATCATGTCCCCATCCTCATTCTGGATTTAAACAAAAAAAAAAAAGACAGAAATACCTGTAGACTAAATTAAAGAATTCTGTAAGCAGAAGAACAACCATGCCTTAGTCACCATAGGTAAGAAAAAGGTTTTTAAAGTCATTATAGGCAAGTGTCTAATCTGATGCTAGTAAAAAACACAGAGCTTGAACCACAGCTCGTGTATATCCATCCCCCAACCACACAGGCTGTAAGGAGACCTGAAGCGCAGTTTCGCACCTCAGGGTCAGTGCAAGTGTAGTTGGGGCAGTGGTGCGAACTGCCTGGATCCTCATTGCTGCACACAGCTATAAGCGTCCACTCTTGTGCAAACAGTGCACAGGCGGCTCACTTTTCACAAGCATTTGAGTTAAAAGTCAATCTCATGCATATGAAAATAAACATATAAAACCCTTGTAACTAGTGCCAAATTATTCAAGAATAGTTTGGATGTGTGGGCCAAGTCTCCAGCTCAAGTATATATATCCTCATAGCTTTGCTACGGGTAATGGACAGACATTAGCATTAATTAGCTGAGGACCTGGCATAATTTATCTGACTTACTACAACCTTAGCTCCCTGACTATTTTGATGTTTGCCTTCTGAAGGTATTAACCCTGAAATCACCTGTTCTGCCCATATGCTGGAAAACACCTGATGCTGAAGCTGAGGTGACGCAGAAGGCGAGTGGCGGAAGGGATGTCACTGAAAGAGGAGTGCAGCACTTAAGTTCATAGCAGGAAATTATTCTTAAAGCAGTTCCCTCAGCAGGCTCCACCAATATCCTACCAGTTACGCTCAGTCTCACCAGGAGATGATGCCACAGGATTTTCACACACAAAAAGAAAGGCCACTTTTTTTTTTTTTTCCCAAAAATGTCACCAGCAACACACAATGGTTTTGGTACTCTCAGGCACTTGTTTGCATGCACTCTATGGACACAAACACATTAGCACTTTACCCAAATCATCAGTGTGCTTTAGAAGCTTCCCCCAGTCCGTGTGCTGGATCACAGCACGGAGCTGTATTGCAGTGCATGAGCTAGACCTCTTTTGGATGAAACAAAATTGGAAGATGCCTTATAGGACCACACCTAAGGCACTCCAGCCCAACAGGCATTCACAGTCCATGGGACAAGAAAGAACCCACGGAAACACATACAGCATGGACTTGGCATCCACAGCTCCAACTACTGCACAACCTGCTTCAACATTACTTGTAAACATATACATAAGCCCAGAGAAAGATACATTTAAGTAAATGCTAAGTTATAGCTCAACACATTGTGAGGCACCTTTCACAAAGAAAATACACAGAAAGAACAAAGTGTGTAAACTGGCTCCTGTACACGTAAGAATCATGCCTTTTCTACAAATAAATTGATGTTAGTATTTGAAGCCTATGGTGTATAATTAAAAACATCTAATTCTCCCAAGACAAGATTGTCTCAATGAAAGCTTGTCACCTTCTATATGGAAAATACATGCATTATGTATTTTTTGCACTGATTTATCTTTGTTATGCAATGTTATGCAATGAGGAATGTTTTAGCAATATATGGGACACACGAATTCAGTTTCTGTGATTTAGATTTGCTACAATTAGCAGAAGTTAATTTTTGACAGCTATTTCCCAAAACACAACAAGGAGAATTTGATAATAAGCTTCCTCGATACAACAGAAACAAAGGGGGTTCCTTATGCTCATCTGTCAAGAGGAAAATCTACCACCATTCCTCTCTAAATTGTGTGGGTGAAGAATTTGCAATTTGAGAATTCAACTTTGAAGGAGCAAGTAGCTTGTTAAAAATTACAGTAACATGAATTTATAAACAGATTCTAGTTCAAAATTGGTACTGAAGAAGAAACAAGCAGTTCTTTGGATACATAAGCACTTTCATGTTGTTCCTGTTCACACCAATGAAAGAAATGT
Organism: Charadrius vociferus; assembly: GCF_000708025.1. Lineage (NCBI taxonomy): Eukaryota > Metazoa > Chordata > Aves > Charadriiformes > Charadriidae > Charadrius > Charadrius vociferus. The sequence goes on from NW_009646556.1 coordinate 224,533, forward strand.
GAAAAAGGGATCTGTATGGAAATGGACACGATATATACATGAAACAGCACTACTTTGAGAAACTGGTTTCACAATGCATCTTTAGCAATGTCCTTCATTTAATGACGCAGGCATTAATCCAGCGCACTAAGTTACAGAATATTATTCTAGTTAGATGACTACGAAGGCCCAGAAGTGACATGAGATAAGATAATCATGTCTCTTTCCTTAAGGCACATAAAGGTCACAAAATAACCTTTAGTTACCCATTCTTCTAACATTTATAAGGGAGTAAAATCAGAACTACTCCAGAGTGAATATCTAGGAATCAACAACAAATCAAAATATAAATGGCAATTATTTCATGTATCTGAACAAAAAAAAAATTATCTTTTTCTACCAGAGGAAATCAATTCCCCTTCCACATACTCCAACTGGCCTCGGTGTTTTGCAAAAATACTACTGCAACACATTTGCTGTATTTTTTTTTTAAATTAAGATTTTATTTTTTTAAAAAAACAGCTTTCACTAACTAAACTATTTTCTTCCACTGTTTACTGATTCTCATGTAAGACTTCAGTTAAATTAGGGCTGAGCATTCATTTCAGTTGTATGCTTTGTGAAGTGAGAAATAACGCAATGTTTAAGATTAAATCAAGCCAATGGTGTCCACTTCTCTACCCAAAAAACAGTGTTCCGTAATATCATACAACGTAGCTTTCTATGCTGGCAACTACTCTATATCATTGTTGCATGTGACAAAAAAGCATGTACCCCTGTCATGGACCCCTTTTTAGGTTGGGGTGAACGAAACAACACATGCTTCTGTCATACCACTATCATAAGCGAGGAGCAAAGTAGATCCCAACACATAACACCAGTAACAGGAATGGATCCTTAGACCTCAGCAGGTCCTATAGATCCACAGCTTACCTGGTTTCTCTCCTTATTCTGTAACAAGGATTGAGCTGTGTTATCTAATCATCAATTGTAATGAAGATGTTGCAGCCTCAACCCCACCTCTATATACCTTGAGGTGTAAAAGAAAATCTTGTAAGATTACTTAGTTACTTCTCTGTCTATGAGCGCTTCTCTTCTTTCAACCTGCATCTGCATGTTTCTGTCTCCCTGCAGACTAACCACGTTAATATTCCTAAAAGACACAAGTAACATTTGGTACCAGTATGTTTCATTTCTATACCAAATTACGCTTCAAAGGCCTGCCAAGAGATACAAAGTCCAACAATTTAGAGTCAATACCTATTCACAGTGTTTCACAGTTCTATTGCTAGAAAAAATAATATTGAAGTGAGAAGGTAACTGCAATGTGAACTTCCGGCAGAAGGAAACAGTTGTGATGAAACAGTTTCAAGCTATCAGTTCCTGTACAGTTGACATCAAAGCACCAAGGTTGCCCAAGACAAACAAAAAGCCTTATCTGATTCCAGAAAGCTGTAAATTGGCAGCTATTAGCTTCGTTCTTCTTAACCTATGAAGAATCTTATATGTCTATTTAGTGGTGAGCATTTAGAACAACAGATACCAAAGACCTCTTTACCCCACGCTATTCTATGAAGAATCTTATACGTTTATTTAGTGGTGAGCATTTAGAACAGGTACCAAAGACCTCTTTACCCCACGCTATACAGGTATCTAGGAAAGCATCTGAGGAAGAAGGGAGTTATTGAAACAGTATAGCCTAAGCAACAAAACAATTTGGAGAAAATAGCAACATGGGAGCTAGTTTCCCTTCTTTCGGCATATCAAGAGAGTTTTAAGATTCTCTGTTCTTAAACCACCATCTCCCTGTTACCGTTTCCTTACTAATTCTGATTGCTGTTTCAAGCAGGCAGCCCTCATCAAAATCAAGAAGAGCTCAGCATTCTTATCTACAGGCAAACCAGACTGCCCAGAAAATAGCCATATGAGAGCAGTGATCACCGAGTGATGACAGCTTAATTCACAGCTAAGGTGCTATTAAAACAGCCTCCAGTGTTTCCAAAGATGTTCCAAAAATCAGCTTCTCATAACCCCTACCACGATACCTGGTCATGACAGTAAGACAATGACCATATAATCCCTGTACTCTTCCTTTAAACATAGAGGATTAGCAGATCATGTATTTCTGTAAATCTTCATTGTACCAGACAGTCAGAATTCGTGATAAGAGAGCCATGCTCATAGTCACGACTAATAAAGCAGAGCTTGTCACTTCTCTTGGGGTTAACAGTGTTGCATTAAGCCCATCTGGCTTCCTTTACTAAGATACATAGGATACATTTTAAAACGTAAATGATCACTGCAAACTGTGTAAAATTACCTGAAGAGGTACCTAGGATATATTTGTTATCACAATAATATTGCTATTCAAGTATCGTTGCAATTACAGCAAGATCCATCTCTTACAACAAGCTTGGATTACAGAACCAAGCACTAAAACCAGCTGACTAAATGGACTACAGATTTCCTGAAAGAATGTACACTTAACTTTTGCATGATTTGTTGTTTCACCATATAGTTCTGCCTGAGGGGTAGAAAGTTCAACCAGAGACGAATAACAAAGAAATCTCTAAGCCAACATCTGGGCACCCCTGATGTCCAGAACAATGAATGAACATGTCCGTCAAAATTCTGGGGTACCAAGCGTAAGTACACCTCTGGACAGAAGTATCACACAGCTACATTTAATTCTCTTCAGTTTACAGGCTCCTCTAACATGCGGTTTGAGAAGAGTTAGAAGCATCAAGGGAACTTGTACCTGTAAAACATGAACATTTTCCAGGAACTGATGAAGTGATAGGATGAGGGGGAATGGCTTTAAACTGGAAGAGGGCAGGTTTAGATTAAACATTAGGAAGAAACTCTATGATCTTCAAGGTCCTTTCCAACCTCAACCACTCTATGATTCTATGAATTAAGAACACATATTCAAATATCACTACAAGCCTCTGGGAGACGGGACCCCAAGCAAGTTAATCCCAACTCCCCAGGGACTTTAGCTGAATCATACCAAGGCAGAGTCAAGCAGAGACCATGTCATCAAAAACATCTGCACAAACCCCAGAGAGTGGCATCTGCTGCTGGAAATGGACAGGGCTCAGAAGAGTACCGCTACTTTTTTCCTCCCCTCTCACACAAGCCCAGTCAGCCACAGGATTGTGTTGCAGACCCCGGGGTTAAACCGAGGGACTCTCATCAGAACTGTTGAATGAGGAGCTGGACACCACTGTTAGCTCCCTGGAGCACCGAGAGCTGCTGTTTAATCTTCTAACACGCTCCAGGCAAGGTCATTTTTAATCCCAAGAACAAGATATCACACAACTGATTGGCAAAACCTTTCTAGAACTGCATCAATTCAAAAAGAATTTTCCAACACTTAGCCATAGTTAAAAGAATAGCAGCTATAACTGATTCGGAGAGATTAAAAGGATAAATCACCGAGGATGTCGGGGAAGATAAATCCAGTAAAGTGAATAAATGTTCTGGGTGTGGAAGGAGACAGGCTGGTTTATCAGCCAACAGCATGGAGTCTCAGACCTAAGGCTATTAGGATTAACGTTGCTCTGTCCTTTAAAAACCCTCTAATGTATTCAGTAAAATGAAAGAGGAAGAATGTGCCTGAAGTGAAGGAATGTCATGGCAGCCCTGGTTTGAGAGCCCCGGAAATGTTGGGAACCAAATCCTTCAATTTGGCAGCACAAAAGTCAAGAGACAATGTGACTGTAGATGGTCTGGAGAAACACTCTTCACGCTGCCATGCTTTCAAAGATGACTCTAGTCTGAGTAGTCAGTTGTTCAGCTGCAGAATTATTTAATTTTGTCTCCAGATAATAGTTTTGGCATTATTACCAAAATCAGTAAAAAAATTTGCCGACAAGACTGTTGAAAGGGCTATATAAGGAAATATAATTGTCTGTTGTTTAATTTATTTTTTTTTTAGGACATGCAAGTATAAAACATCAAAATTCCAAACTGGTGTTATGTTTCAAATCTACTGATAAAAGGAAATCACTTGCTCTCTGTCTTGAATACAGGGAAGAAATTCCAGCAAATACCCCTTTGTGGAAAATAGCTGCATTTGTAGGAGATGCAGAGCCAAGACTGGCATTTCCCTTTGGTCCTGGAAAAAAATTCCTTTAAAATATGATCATTTTGAGCTTCCATATATCTGGAAACTCCCTAATCACTTCTGTGTGTGAGCAGCTCAGCATGAAAAAATACACTATTACTCCCTTCCACAGCTTTAGCAAGACAGGTATCAGCAAGGCATATTCATATATCCCTCTGTGGATTTATATGTAAATATGCAAACACCTTCTTGGAGGTCTCTTATTTTCTAAGGAACCCTTTTGGCTATTTGCTATTAAAGCTGTATCCATAATATAATATCAGGCTGCCCTTTGGTCTTCATAGAGAAGAGAGGCTGTCATAAAGCCATCTTCCTTTTTCCAGAGGTTCGCACAAAGCAGCAATGCTTTCAGGGGAGACAATATTATTTTTAAAGCGACTTCTACAGACAGTAGCTACTTTTTTTTTTCCACAAGTAGCTTATACAGTGCTTAAAATGGACTCTTTATGTAGAAAGATGGAGTGCAATAAAAATACCATCCCTAATCTGAAAATTTAAGAGTCACTGGATGAGCCAGTTACACATTTTGGGGTTTCACTGCCAGGAAAAGCACTCCCCCTCATCTCCTGGACCACTAAGAATGATTTGGAAGACGAGTCATTATTTCCTTTTTTTTTTTCCCCTCCCCTCTCCTATTAGATCTAGCAGAGCTCCATCTTGGCATGTACAATTCCCCCCTGGGTAAGCAGAGAAAGAAGCAATTAAGTACAAAATGCTAACAAGATGTCTGAGTGAGTCAACTGTGTTTCTAAAGTATCTGTGGGTTTTTGTACACCTATAAAAATCATTTCTAGGTCAGAGAAAAATAAAAGTTAGGGTAAACCTAGAAAAAAGTGTCCTATTAGGATATTTATATAAACTGTCATTCTTGTGTTTTCCCCAAACCTCATGTGCTCTAAGCAATCAATCAACAGCCTCCACAATCAGACTTTGAGTCCTGATGGAGTAGGAAGATGTCATCCAGGGAGGAAAACATGTGGAAAATCTGTTAGCCATGTGTGTCATTACTGATGTCAACATTTAAGTAAATATGCAAGAACTACCTAAGATTCCTACAGACCTACTGCAACAGAAACAACAGAGAAAGCTTTGCCAGATTAAACGGTGCCACATTTATCTCAGTCTTTTCTCCAGTTACTGGGTTTTACAGACCTGTAACACAGCCACATTTTCTAGGACCAGGAGCAATTTGCAAACTGCTGTAGCAAATAATTCAGGAGCAATTCATTAAATTAATGAAAGTTTTCAGCTTTAATTACTGCCACAAATACCTCAAAATAAACATGTATTCCTTCTAGAATCATAGAATATCAGGTTGGAAGGGACCTCAAGGATCACCTGGTCCAACCTTTCAGTACTCAATCAATCCTTAATATTTCTGAGTGTTAGCCATTACATAATTAATTCCAAGTGGCAAAAGCAGCATTCAGATTCGAGAGACTCGCAACACAGTCTCACAAAGCGAGAGTTGCAACCTGCAGATAACATCAGCAGCGATGTTGGGTTCAGATCACAGAGAGATTACAGCAATTTTACAAGGAGGGGGAGGAATTTGCCACTTTTCATCAAATATTGTACAAATATTGATTAAAGCACGCTCTAGTTCGAATTAGGATTAAACTTTCAAAACCTCCACTCATTTATAGCCATATATGTACAAGACAGCAATGAATGTTAGAGGATACACATTAAAAATGAGAGATTAGAAAACCACAAAATTTGGATTAAACAAGAACCATGTCCAAAGCTTGGAAACAAGGCGCCCTACACAAAAGCTTATTACAGGCTGCATACATCTCTGTTATGGTAAAACCCAAATGCACTGCCACTAAGTTTTTAAAAATCAAACACAGAGTCCTGAGCAACCTCAAATTTTAAGCCCCTAAATCTCAGTAATAGTTTTTAAGGAGAGTTCAAAAGCAAAACAGAAAAGTCGAAGTCCAAAGGTATCACAATGGCAGATCAAAGGGTGAAAAGGGATTAATGGCATCTTCAGCAAATGAAGTTTAAAATTCTAGTGTATTAGAGAAGGTCTTTTTTGAAATGGTAATAGGCTATACCTGAGCTGAAAAGACAATTAAGATAGTGTTAATTTTTTTTATGGTATCTGGCAGTAATATTTTTATCCTGTTAATTATACAGTAGACAGCAAATGTATATAATATGATAGCTCCATGCTGAGATGACATGCCTGCTGCCTAGTTAAGTGGCTACATTTATCCTATAATTAGCTTGCAGGAATGTGATTTGCATTGCATACCTAAGAGTATATATAATGTCAACTATGCCACAAAAGCCTAAAATGGAAACTGACACTCTCTTAGCTTTGACCTCTGGATATAACAAGGTGATGCCTCTCGTGACCTCCTGCTCTTTGTATTCAACCACACACAAGAAACGCATTGAAGTAATGCTAAATGTATGACAAATTCAAAATGTACGGAAATTTAAAGTCAGGGCAGAAAATCAGGGCTGATGCTTCAGCCTGAACTCACCCCTTCCCAGGGAATAAGGATAATGATGGTTAAGAGGCAGCATCTGTGATTTATTGGCATTAACTTTGAATATGTTTGCTCTTTTAGACAGAAGACAGCTTTACAGACTTACAGGGGCATTTCCTGTATATATATTTAACTGGCATAGGAAATATGTAGCTTTTCTCCATAACTACATATATAAAAACTTGTAATTAAAACTCTACGCTAATGTCTCCTGTATTTTCTGAAAATTCTGTGTGGGAGTAGGGGGTAGAGGACTTCAGTGCTACACATCTACACTCCTACACTACTGCAGATCTGGGTGAGCAAAAACCTGGAATGAAATCTTGACCCTCTGGTTGAAGACACCTTCGCCAGCAATTGCATTTCTGCCAATGGCAGTAAGGGACCGATTCTGTTACTCTCATTTCAAGCAAGGTATCACCCTATTCTGACTTATCCCACTGGTTTCAAACTATTTGTCCACATCACAACTTTTTTCTTCTGGTCCAAGAGCGTAGAGCACCGCACTGTTTTGAGAAGGAAAGGGAAACCAAGCAGCCACAACTCTGAGGTTTCACTGGGTGACTTAAAGCCTTATCCAGACTTCAAAACTAACTGGAATTCATGGTGTACGAAGTCCTGCAGTATTGCTAGAGGCTTCATGCTCTTGAGAGCCTATTTCTAGCTGGTCTTAGCCCCTCCCACTGCTGAGAGAATCTAGGGAAGCAATAAAATAGTTAACCTCACCAGCCAGACTCCAGCCTAACACTAGCCATGGAGGGAGAGTACCTGGGAGATCCTGCCCCTGCAACGTGGCCAGAAATGGGCATCTTCACAGGCAAGAAAAGAGGAAAAGTCACCAAATCAGAAATGACAAAGCCAGGTGATCGGCACCATCTCAGAGGAGCACACGCCATGCTCGGGGATTGTGGGACTGGCTGAAAACAAAAAGTCAGGGGAGGGTGAGAAATGCGGTGACAAGGGAAATGCAGAAGGGACCTGAGAGAACTCCGACCCAACCGACCTCCTGGGCAAAAGCCTTCTCTGTGAAGTGCCACAGACAGTGCTCCTGCTTGGGAGCCCAAGTTTCCGAGACAATGCTGTAAGGGCTGCTACTAATAACAATAACTACATAATATTAACACATGCAAGAAGATTTTTACTGATATCTGTACAAATAGTTATATTTGATTCCAGCAAATCCATTCTCTGAATTCTTCTTTACTTTTCCGCCAAACCAATGGTAGCACTTACATCTTAACACAAGGACTTAGGACTTTTTTGATGCATTCCCATTTGATTGCTACTAAGTCACTTATGGATGCCTCACACCCAAATTTCAGCTTTCTTACCACTTCCAAGCTGTGCTCGCTGCATTTCAACCACGTCGCCTGACAGGTTGTGATGCCATATAAAAATTTACAAGTCATTCTCCATTAAATATTTCACCTTTCATTATCATTTGCTTTCTTTCCTGCACAAGAATGATAATGTTATATGCCTTTAACAGTTTCACAACTTCTCAAAAATCTTTAATTTAACTGCATCTTGGGAATCTTTGTTGGATGAAACCGTTTACCTTACCTTGATGCAGTAGGTCTTCTCCAATCAAGTGCAGCTCCCAAGATTTGGTCCGATATAAATCTCAGGGCAGCTCTTACACTCTTCCTTAAAATTTCGCCTTTTGAAATAAGCCTATTATTCTGTCTCTTTCTTTTTGTCCATGACGAAATGATACTCTAAATTTCTCTATTTAAAGTACATAACATGCTCTCAAGTATGTGTTACTACATCTGTTTGCCTTATTGAACAGCTGAAAAGCATTCAAACTATTATTCACTTTTTTATTACTATTCAGTACATTTCTGTGTATGTTCTGGCCAATTTTTTTTTTTTTAAATAATAATAATGTTGATTGTTACAACACCACCTGGTGTTGCTGGCAGCTGTGTTCTTAGGACAAATCTGGAGATATCTGGGGTTTCATTTAAAGCTCCAGTTCCTGGAGGCATATGATTAGGTAAGATTTTTTTGGTTTGGGTTTGGGGGGGGTAGGGGTGGTGCGTGTATGTTTCTTTGTTGTTTTGTATTTTTTTTTAAAACAGAAGCAAAAAAGCTTGTATTTGTAAGGAAAAGCTTCTAAATGTGACCCCAGCGTATCCCCAAAGGATCAGAGACACCAGGCAAATAAAGAGACCTCAGTGTTTTACTATTTTTCATTTCAGACTTGACTGATCATTTCAGTGCACCCTTAGACATGGAACATTTCCACAAACTACACTTGCATGCTTAGACATGCAGACACACAGACTTCACACATGTTTTGATAGGCTATAAAAACTGTAATTTAGTAACTGTCATCAAAAGAATGGTTATAATATAAATCTTCCTCGCACCTTCTCTGTCACCCCAGCAGCTCCTTTGAACCAGCGGTTTTCTAAAAGTAAAGAAAAACTGAGATGCTACTGTGAACATTCCTACTGACGCTTTACCCACTTCAGCAACTGATCCCAGAAAGTGCGTGGAATCATTGCCTACACATTATCTTTTTGCTGACACGCAACTGCATAAGAAGCGACACCCTTGAAGAATGCCTCAAGATCCAGAAAAATCAATGATGTACACAATGCTACAATTCCCAACCTATCCAACAGGATCAGGCATTGAACTGCAGCCCCAGTTCAGCATGAGGCATGTAATAGGCAGCAAAGTTTGCAGTGACTTCATCACATTCGATGCAAATCACATACAGAAGAACCAGTGGTCTTTCGTATACTCTTAGGACTTCTTTGTATTAAAATACAACTCTTTTTCCCACATCCATAGCTTTAAGATTCTAATTCGCTCCTTTAAACAACTCTCTCTAGTTAACCTGATAGGCAAAGCTTTTCCAAAATCCTGTAACATTGTTATCTAAGAATCAAACAGCAGGATGCTGGAGGAGTCGTTTAAACAATAAAACAAACATCTTGTCTTGATGGATACCTCATTTTACAACATGTTGAAACACAAGCAGCTTGATTAATCTTAGCGGGCCCCAAAGAACATAACACAATTTCTACCCTACAGGAAGGCATTTGTGCCAGGTGGTAGAAACACTCACCCTGAAGACAAATGGATAATTTTCAATAATGTTGTCATTTTTCTCTGGACCCACAAGAAAAGCGTATGAGTCTTCAGTTCTCAATTTGGTTTTCAGGTTGCTGAAATCAGCCCATCAGGAAAAAAAAAAAACAGCAAACCAAACCACCAGTTTTATCCCACACGCCCCGAGTTAGGCATGTCCATCTGACTACCACAAGCCTTGTTTCTGGCTTGTTACACAATGCCATGTGTCCTCACACCTATAGGCAGCCCCTACGCATACAGCCCCTCTCCTCGGTGGGGTTCTGCTGGCAACATTTGGACCTTCAAACAAAAGGAACAGCCCCCGAGTTTCATGAATTTCTTGGTTTCCCAACAACCACCTCATTGCCCTGCCACTGTCCTAGGGCAGCTACAAGTTTCCCATGGAATATTTTCCCTTGGCTTTACTTGATAAGCTCCTCAGCCTTCTGCTCTCCCTGAAAGTTGCCGTTTGTCCTTTAAAATGGTTTAATAAGCAGCAACTTTCCTGCAAAGCCACTCTTGATATGTATAAAGGACATCGTATGTCAGTGCCAAGATGAGGTACCTACAATTACAATTCAAATGGGAATGCCATGGATAAACATCACCAAAGACACTTCCCCAGCCGGCCCATTACAGATCTCTGTTTTCACAAGGGTCACTTTCTCTTCAGTAATGGGCAGAACACAACATCCAAAATTCAGTGAAAAGATGTACATGAAAGTGTCATTCTGAGTACCTATTTTATACTTATATCAATATTTAACTGGAAATCAGTCTTACTTGACAGCAGGCGAAATATACTTTGTGCAGTATGATACTGCCCCCAGGAAGTCTGAAAAATAAATGCCATGTAACTAACACATTTCAGATAAAATGTGCGCACACACTGTGTGGGTTAAGAGAGAGGAAGAGGTTATGGGAAGCTAGTCTCAGTTTCTACAGCACCTGAAAAAATGTTGGTTTTTGAAGACAACCCCAAGGGGAAAGCTTGTGGGAAATCTTCTAAATGGTGTGAAAGAAACACAGCTTTAAGATCTGCTAGTTTAAACAAACATTTTTGTTTTGTCTTTAACTGGAGCTAATGAAGTGCCCCACTTAGTCTGAATCGCTAAAGGGTTATAACAACTAATACCAACATAGCCTTAGGTCAAGAAGCGTGAGCTCAGCAACTACCTTAGTATTCAAAAGCTGCTGCAAAACAAGCAGGGAACTCCGTTGAAGCTGAAGAAATAGATCCACCTTCAGCTCTGCTTTGAATTCGGCCGTGTTTGCTGAAGAAACAGGAGACAGTGGGAGCTACGATTTGTCACAGCAAACACTCCAGTCGTTTATGCAGCTGATGCCGATACGTAAACAATGCTTGAGACTATAGCTATGTGTATGGATATAGATATGCACATATATATTATACATATTATATATATATATATAAAACCACCAGTATTAAGCAATCTAACAATTTTCTAAATGATTGGTCTTTTTCCATGAGATGACCTGGAGAGGCAAAACAACTGAAGAGACACCTAGACAAGAAAATTTTGAAGACAAAACTAACAAGCAGTCCACATTTTAAAGATGTTAATACGCTATTCCAATATGAAGCTGAGGAATAGCACTGAACTTGCTTTTATATTAAAGGTAAGATGCAGTTTGCCTTCCTCACATGAGAAATATTGTTGAGAAAGAACAGGTCTACTTTTTTACCCCCAAGAAAGTTTACAGCAGCAATCTCCAGCTGATGAAGGATACTGCAAGACCGGCTTTGGTTTTTTGTAACCTAATATGAGGGCTCCCTCTTTATAGAGAAATTTAACATATTAAGGGTGGGGTTTTGTGGGGGTTTTGTTTGTTTGTTTGTTTTTCACATGCATACATGTTCACATCAAAGTCTAATATAAAAAGCTGGTTTTAGAGCTTTCTGTGCAGGAAATCATTTGCGATCACTTGTTCGACCTGAAGGTACAGTGTGACCAGGGATCCAGAGGCAGTCTTGCCACTGATCCAAGTTGCATGTTGAGTGTCAGCAGAGTTAACATTACCAGAACAATGCCAGTAAGTTAGCCAGAGGTTTCCTCAGCCCTCCAGTGTTTCAAAATGTTCTCCTTTGTTGAACTTTGTAACTTGGAGCGAGAGGTGAGGACTCCCAGGCCTTGCTTAGAATTGATTTAACTACACTTTAATGAACATCATTTCATAAGCTTAACTGAAACAACACTTATATTTGCTCTACAAAGTCGTATCATCGCCCAAAGCAGACAAAAAAAAAAACAGGTAGTACAGTTCAATTCTAATACCAAGACTGCAAAAGTCAGGGTAACACTAGGACAACTGCAAAATGGTGACAGAGAACTAGCAAACTAACCACACCATCTTCCCTAGATGGGTACAATACACATGTATAGTTGAGAAAGCTTCATGTAGATTGGTGGCTGCTGCAAATAATGTCCAAGCTTTTACTTTTTCATTATTTAAGAGGAGCACTTTCCTTCCGCCAGCTAACTAGTATCAATAAATACAACCCCATC
>NW_009646556.1:236766-245545 GCF_000708025.1 Charadrius vociferus
TCCTGCTGCCTCCTGAGGATGTTGACCATAGTCTCATGGGAAAAGCAGGCACTCAATTTCCCACCCCCACCCCACCGCCCCAATTTGCCTCAAAACCACAGGCTTATTTTATATTTCTTTTTCACATAAGAAAAAAAAACATTTAATTACTCATTGTGCACGCGCACAAGCTCAGCAAAACCTACATGCACAGTTGATAAGGCAGTTGATAGGGCACCTCAGGCAAATATTTGGATTATGGCATGTGGCACACACAAGGGCGTGCAGGTAGTGGGTACTACCGCGTGGAGAAGGTGCTGACAGAATGAAGCACTGCAAAAGCCTAATTCTGGGCTGGCTGTGTTTGTGTCTGCGAAGTGGAGAAATGCCTAAATACAGTGTTTTTAGACTTCACCAATAGGCAGCACATAAAACGCTAGAAATGCCTTTGATCTTGGCAAAATTAGGAGATAGGACTGTATTTGGGTCAACCGCCCCTTCCTTTTGCACCCTTGTAGAAGGAAAAAAAAAATCTGAAGGAAGAGCAGCACAACAAAGACAGCATCGCTCCTTTGAATAGAGACAATAGAGGCAAGCATCTCTAAAATAAAGATATTGTGATTAGGTTATACATTCCTTTTTTTAAAACCTGCATTCATTTTGATTTATATTTAAATAAAAATGATTAAATTTTATCTTCTAAGATGGAAATGTTGTGATAAATACTGGCCCATGGCCAAACTAATCTCTAAAGCCTACAGCTTACAGCCCCTGTTGTCTTGTATGGATATTTGAATGGCAATGGGTTTTATCAGTATTTCTAAAGGCACTCATTTAATTACGTGGTTGTAAGAATTTTCAAAACCCCAAAGAATTAACACTACCAATACATATTCATATTTCTCAAATTAATTCAACCTGAACATTTGAAAATATTAATTTAAAAAAACACACTCATTTATTTTTATTTCTGTAAACACTCAGAGCTCTTTTCTGCTCTCATTTATGCTCTCATTTTATTTTTGTATAATTACAAAAAAACGATGCAGTGAGCTCTCCTTTATCTTATCTAATGCTGGCAATTGACCTGTTTACAATGGGGTGCATTATCCAAGAAAATGAACCCAAAAGTGAAGGAAACTGGTAGCCCAGGACAAAGAGCAAGTCCTGCTTGCTTAACTCGGGTGTGTGCACGGGGAAGCCCGATTACAGTGCCGCTGGTGTAATTTCACTGACTTCCACACTGCAGCCCCCCATCTACAGTGCCGCGAGACCAAACCCAGGCCAAGCAACTTCACCCCGCCATTTACATGTCAGGGATGTAAGATGAAAGTCAGTTTTTTAAGGGGTTAGTGACATAGGAACACAGACTCCTTCAGTACCCTCGCTCCCGAGGAGCTTTTCCAAACGATGGACATTCCTGTGCTAAGTGCGGGAATGAAGACAAGAAGGCAGGGCAGAATATGACTGCTGCTGGTCTGTTCCTGGTGACTCAAGAGTAGCCACCGACTTCAGATTTAAATTAAGTCCATCAAGGCAAATGCTACTTTCCATACAAAAGCCAAACACAATCCTGTTCAGTACAACGACAGAGTGCAGGATCACCAGCTCCCGAACTACAGCCCACATGGCACTGTGCTTGGCCACACAGAAATATTACCAATACACCGATGCCCACCGTGCCTTACCTCTGCAAAATAAGAGCCGACGGCATCACAAGACTGGGGACCACTGCCTTAGACTGTGCAGCATATGCAATTAATGTACAGGCTTGCTCTGTTGCATCAACTCAAACTCAACCCTCTGCTTAGCATTGCAAAACAACTTTTGTTTGGTTTGTTTCGTTGAATGCTATTGAAAAAACATGGATGGTCAGCCTAAATGGATTTTGGGGGGTTATGTGTGTATTTGATTTTTGGATAAAGAAAAGAAAAAAAAGTTTCAATGTGAAACAAAGCTTTGCTGTGATTTGGAGAACTGAACATTGTGGAGGGCCCGGAGGTTGTTCCGTACATAAATGAAAAAGCTTTGTAAGTGAAAAATGTTCTCACCAAACAAAGAACCGAAGTGTTTTACTTAAAAATTTTATAATAAATTGAGTCTAACTGAAAACTGGGAGGTTAATTTTTTGCCAAATTGTTTACTCTGTATAATTAATTTTGATTTCCCATGTTCTACACACAGCCTATAGCAATATGGAGATTATCAAAACAGAAGCCACAGCACCACTCTTTGCAGGCCCCTCTGCACAACAGTGCAGTTCTATAAAGCTGATATTTTAGAAAATACAAACTTTTCTGCTTGAGCAATTATTACTCTGACATCACACTGCAGGTATGCTATGTTGTGTCTCTTGACAACTGGTTGCCCAGTTTGACAGGGCACACAGGTACCTTAATTAGGACTTTTTCTTCTCTACAAGCTCATGTACAATTATTATGGCATCATTCTAGCATATTTACTACACACAGGAGAGAATGACATTATTGCTTTTTAGCTGTCACTTAAACGAAACAATTCACAGGTATATATGGTTATTTCTAGAAAAAGAATTACCATTTCTATTAGCAAGCAGAAACAGCAAGAAGATTAAACATTTTGAGAAAAAACAAAATCTGCCCTATTCCTTAGGCATCCACCCTATTTCAAGTTCAAGAGTATGTCAAGATAACCAATTTTTTTAATTTTTTTTTTTTTTTTAGGCTTCTTGTAACCCACATACTTCTATCAGTTTAACATAAGTAATAACAAAACTAAATTCCCCATACTACCACTAAGGCTGCTTAAAGGACTTGCTTTGCTGCAGAAGCCATGACATAGGGGACTGAAATCTCTAATGAAATGCCTCGTACATTGATTTATGCAGCTTTAGTGGTACCATTAACTGAAAATTGTTCTTTTCATGGGCTTATAGAGAATCTGGTGGCTGTCATTGTTCATGATTCAGTGAGAAGACTGGGTCTAAAATTGCTATTGCATTTGGGTGGATATGGGAAGGATGGAAATCTGTCCTCGTTTTGTGTTAATATTTCATATAACAACAAATATAAACCTTCTATATCTAATAATATATTAGATTCCATCACTAACACAGCTGTCATTAAGTAATCTCTTTAAAAGTCTTCCTGTTTAGGAAAAAAAATCAATTTTTTTCCAAGTACTAGTAACATTTATTTTTTTTAAAAAAAATATATAACTACCCATATATGTATATATAGAAATATTTATATAGACACATATGCATATATATATATGTAAGAATAACCAGGCAGTAAGCATTTAAAATTGTATTTCAGACACTAATGCAAGCAGCTAATCCTATTTACATTCATATTAGCCCTGGGTATCTTTTTCCCTAAGATTTACACATTTGTATGCTTGCATGAGTTGAACTGCTTTTTGCATGATATCAGTACTTTTGTAATTTAAATCTATAAAAGGCAATTTCTTTTAAATATACTTCCTAACAGTGGGTGAAAGAAGCACTAAACTTATTTGAGAGCTGTACACATCAGTAAACATGTGCACTGAACTCCAGGCAATGTGCTGTGAGAGAATTAATCTTATACTGTATTAGCTAAACAGAAAGATTCTGGGACTCAAAGTAACAAGCATGGAAAATGTCCGAACGTTTTCTTCCTACTACCTAGAAAATGTGTATTTTTTAGGATTACGATTTTAAAAATCCAAGTCTTCTTTTTCAGTGAATGGTTAATTTGATATTTCCTTACCTTACTCATTTTAAAATTTGTGACAACGGTAGTCCATAAATAGCACTAATTAATTTTACTGATCTCTCTAACTTTGACTACCTTCCTCTAATCTATTACTTTTATTCTGAGCAACACCACAGGGACCATATTTTTAAATAAAAGTCCATCATCTGCTTGTACTCCCTAGAAATATATAAAGGCTAGAGTTAAGGATGATCTTGGTGAAATTATCAGGAATTAGAGGGAAGTCTTTTTGTGAGAGACGTGAAAAGCAAGGCATTTGTATGAAAAAAATCTTCAGATATGCTTGAGCAGGACACTACTTGAGTTATAAGACTTGAAATGGATCACGGGCATTAATTGATAATGCCTTTTGACTATTTCTTTGAGTTGATAAGTTGTTTTTGTATGGCACAACAGAATTCAAGCACGGGGGAAGAGACCAATGTTAAAAACCCTTTCTAAAAATGGTCAGTACAACGAATTTTCGTATCTTGTTGACATGATCCTCAGAGGCTGGTGAACACCACATTTCTGCCCTTCTTCTGTAGGTTAACTCCATCTACTGCCCCTGGTCTTGTCATCTTCTACTCTCTTGCACTCCTTCCTTTCTTCTTCCCAGCTCCCAAGCTCTTCTGGCCAAGCACCCGTCTCTAACTCTCCTTGCCGTATTTCCATGAACCTCCTGGCATGCCCTCTCTTTCCTTTGACTTTTGGAGCCTCTTACATGCCTTTTTCTGCCTCACCCGTCTTGCCTGTCAGTGCCATTTGATAACAATGCCTTTATAACTTACAGTAATTATTCATGCATAAAAAGATGTTGGGAACACATTGGAGACAAATATTGTCAGACTCTTAATGCCCTTTCTAAAAAAATCATCCATTTGCAAAAGAAAGGAGGAGGTGGTGAGGCGCTCCCCCCAGCTCTATATTATGCCAGCACAACCTTTATCTCAAAACAAGCCATCTGACATAATCTGGTAATTCATCTGTTGCCACACATCGGTCTGCGTGTGCTTCTATTTCTATACACCAAAAAAAAAACCTAAAAAAAAAGAGATCACATTGCCTAGAAGAGTACAGTTG
Source organism: Charadrius vociferus (assembly GCF_000708025.1). Classification (NCBI taxonomy): domain Eukaryota; kingdom Metazoa; phylum Chordata; class Aves; order Charadriiformes; family Charadriidae; genus Charadrius; species Charadrius vociferus. The sequence continues at coordinate 241,545 of NW_009646556.1, forward strand.
ACAAACCTTCATAAATGAGTGAATAGTCTAAAAGTAGATGTGAATTTCACATGTTGCCTCATCATAATCTGCAAAATAACGGACACGTACCATCCATAGTTGCAAGGACACAGCAGGTGGCTGCAAATATCAAGAACTGCATTTAACCACAGCAGCACCACATTACTTCATGTCCTTTTTTTGCCTTACTGCTAAAGAGGTCAAGAACATGATACTGTAAAGAAATTCTTACAGTAAGAAGGGCTCTTGCAGGTTGCCTTTGAGGAACAGTCTCTCACATCTGGGGCATCCAGAGTTGATTTAACATCGCCTCCTTTCCACCCACCCTTTAGGAAACAGCTCTGCAGAACAGTTCTTTTATTTTAGTCCTAGCATTTTAGACTTGTAAACTGGATGCAAATATTGTTTTACTGATTCCCCAATCACCCAATGGGATCAACCAGAATTGATCTCCACTCTTTGAAATTCGCAGGTTTTACACAATCTTTCTTGTGATTTAGACTCTCCCCCCGCCCCTTTTTTTTTTTCCTCTCCTATTTTTGGGTGGGGAGGGAGAAAGAGATGGGAGGGAGGTGAAGAGGAGGAGTGGTGAAGGGTACACCAGCAAACAATGGACAAAGCAATGGAAAGGGACTGTGTTGCTAGTTTTAAGTGTCTGGTTTTGTTCCAGCCTGTTTCAAGTACTGATATGGATATGAAGTCACTGGCAAACTAACACCCTCCTCAACTTTAGTTAAAAGAACTATAAATCTGAAATGAATGTATAAATAATACGCAACTGTCTAGACAGTATAGGTCACTTGCAAAGAGACTGGGTCAGGAAAAGATTGTCCATCAGTCAGACAACCATAACTGATTCTGATGCTAAATAATGGTTTAGATATTCAGTATTCTATATATGCGAAAGGCTTCACTGAGCATTGGATCTTCCCAACCAAAGTAGCCATCTACTTATACATATCTTTATGCAGCCGTAAGAAAATGCACATGCTATTTAAACATTAAAATTAATGCCAAAAGAAAAAGCTATTTAGCTAGGGACTGGAACCAACCTATGTAATTGGCTTTTGGTAAAGCAAAAATAACTATCATACTCTAGCCTCGATAAACAACCTAATCTTATGATACCAACAGAATCTTAAAAAGGGCAAGAATTAAAACTTTGTCAGCTTAAAGAAACTTATTTCCACTTATAGAATCAGTTCACAGATACATTCCGAGAATTGTGGGCCATATAGTTCTACTCTGCGCTCACATTTCAGAACATGCTAACACTCAGGTATCACAAATGGAACCACGATGACTACACACGCTTTTGGAATTATTCTGTGCATTGTAATACATTTTTTTGCCACTATTTTAGCAAAAGAAGTAGGTGGTCTTCAAAGTAACGATGCTGCTGTCCTAATGCTTTCAGGATATACAGCAAGTTTTGGCAGGACTGGGGATAAGAGCCAAGACCTATACAAAATATTTCATTTATTGGCAACTTATAAAGCACATTTATATATTTGCTAAAAAGGAAAAAAGAACATACATGGGTAATAAATCTGGCACATGCACCAGCTGGCACAGCTGAAAAGCAGGTGTTACAGCTGCAAGACACAACCAAGGGCTGGGTGTGAGTCCCAGTCCCAACCCAAACGCATTCCCAAGCCCGGGTCCTGTAACGCCGAGGATGCAGCAGATCGCTAACTCCTTCCAGAGGTGGTTTGATTTCAAGGGGGCTTCACATGGACGCATCACTGCACGCCTGCGCAACATCCTGCCAAACACATCTAAGAACATATTCAGTACTCAATAATGGACTTCCATCAAACCAAACTGCAGTATCAGTAGTATAATAGCTCATTACACTGGCTGTATTACAACACGTCTTCCAAATCCTTTTGGTGTTTGTTCCGAGTGGAAACACACAGATTATCCTGATACGCAATTCTGAAACCTGCTACTGTGTAGTAACTATATTTTTCAATGGATAGAAGTTGGATTCCTATAGAAAAAAAAAATTAAAAAAAAAATCAAGTATCTTGCTACCCCTCCGACTACAAATGCTATCAAACATTTCTGCACCAACGCTGCAAATTTGTGGTTGGATCTGAGGTTACGGAGACCTACCCTAGTTCAACTTGAATACCACACACCAGTCCTATCAAGAATTTTGAATGCTACAAGCAAAGAGAAAGAAAAAAAAAATCATGAAAGTTAAACACAAAGCTTGATCCTGTCAATGCTGTAGCTATGAGTAGTGAAGGTTGCACTGAAGCGAGAGGCATTACACTCGGCAGCGATGACAACAACCGGCTCCAGCTGCACACCAGAGTCTCTTGCAACCTATACCAAGCAGACGTAACTTCCAAAAGCCACATCCACAAAGCCAAGTCAGGAAGCCCCTTACACACACACACACGCTGCACTCTGACAGGCCAAGACTGCAAAGTCCCGATCTGCAAACCTGAAGTGAATTTCCCATGTTTGGGGATTCGCACATTGGCAGAAAATACAAATACAGGGACATGCCCAAGTTTGTTTCTTCTAAGGCACTGCAAAACCTTTGCCCATTTGTAGTAGCAGAATGTCATTAGCCCTCTCTCTCTCAACTAAACTTCTGTATTTTGACTCTAAAACCAAAAATGCTTGGAAATCAATACTACATACAAGATTTGAAAATGAAAGACTTGTTTTTAATCAAGGCTGACAAAATGACGAGCACGTTGAAGTTATCATTTAAGCCGTACGGGCTAATCTTGTTCTTGGTTAGAAGGACTTCTTTCCAGTTGAGAAAAAAGTAAAATCAGGATCTACACAGTTAAATTAAAATATTACATTCTGGGAAGTTTTTTGCAGGTTTTGGAAAGAAGAGATTTCGTGAGAGATCCTATTAGCTGATACTATTCTTTGTTTCTCCATTAGCAGCCTACAGGCAGAGATTTAAGTCTCGGATACAAATAGATTATGCCAAAATAGCTGTTTCTGAATAACTTCACGTGTGGACACTTTTATTCTGGAATAAGAACACAGTTATTCAGAAATACCTAGCCCTACTTTAAATTCAGACCCTGCATTAATCCAAATTAGCTTGCAAACACAGCCATCCCTTAGGCTATTAGAAGCCTGATTGTGCCCGGTATTACAACCTTGTGTAAGAGCCCTCTCCAGCTATTCTGCCACTAATAAAATTTATTCCGAGTTGCACGATGAGGAAAGCAAACTCAGGCTTACATGGTAAATGATTTTGAGTCTTTGAATCTCGGTTTTTCTTGCACCTTTTTTATAACGATCTGTGTCAGCTGTCCAAAGTGGCTCTGTCACTACCATCAGGTATCCCTACTTCACCTGATTGATTTCATAAACCGAGGTTCGAACATGCACTGCTGGATTGGAATTAAATGCATTTATTTTGAGGCTGTAAGACACAGCTCTGTAAACTTAAGAGAATATTTTGGGGGCAGTGGAGAGTCTTCAATGCTGCAGTGCAAATGGAAAGACTTTTCATTTTGGATGTGTCACTATCATTTCACCTATTTTAAAGCATAGTCCAGTCAGGCACACAAAGAGGGTGCGTTTTTGGTTGGGTGGTGTTGGTTTTTTTTTGTTTGTTTGTTTTGTTTTTTTAAAGTCAAGTGGCAAAAAATGTAGTTGCACTTCTTTGGAAAACATCATTTGTCTTTAAGCGTGTTATTTTCTTCCAGATGCCACAGCTACTTTATAAACAGAGTTTAGTAAGTAACTCCAAAGGCTTGTCTACACTTGAAAATTGATTTGGACCAAGACAGAAATGTGAATTTATAGTACAATACATTTTTATAAAGTTGTTCTCTTTGCCGTAAGCCCTCAGGTACTTTTTTTGTAAATAGGTATTCCTTAATCAAAAGTACCTTGGGTTATATGCACAGCATGTAAAGCAAGGAAGCAGATAATTGTCACATATTTTTTGCTAAACACAGACAACCACTGGAACCCAAGTTCCAGTTGGGGTGGGGGGATGTAGAGAATATAGG
>NW_009646556.1:245557-268261 GCF_000708025.1 Charadrius vociferus
CTAAAAAAGAGTCTGTGTTACTCAGTGTAACATTAACCAAGGTTCAAGTATGGTCCCTCCCTCAACACTTCTTACACATCGCTACATCAGTATAAAGCTAGGTTATTACTGACAGCAACCTTAAAGTATGCTTATTTCTTAAAAAGAAACAATAAAAAGCAAAAGAAAACGTAACAGCCGCTAACCAGCTGCAAAAGCAAAATGCTGCAATCTGTTTAAAAAAAAAAAAAGGGGGGGGAAGGGGATTTTAGGGCTGCAGGGCACAGATTTTGCCAAAATTAAAGGGCCAGCTGCAAAAAAGCATACTGGAAAAACATTACATTCTCAAAGCGTCCCCACACAAGGGAGGGAGAACACAATCAGAAACAAGGCTACATTTCTGTGCAGTCTCTCAAAGAGGGGTTTTCCCCTTCAATGTAAATCATACAAGTTACAGAAGTGTAGCGCAATGTTCCAAATCCTAATGACTCAGTACGACATGAGCTGTCAAGGCATTTATGTGACCATTCCCTTATCCTCAGAGTCTGCACCATGGTTTAACGCTTTCAGAAGCACCCAGCACCAGGCTAAAGGCACTCCTGTTCAGGACACCCAAGCCCAGTTAAGAACAGTGATCATCACTTTGTGTGCTGGGAAGAAAAAACACAAAACCAACCAACCAGCCAGCCTTAACTGACCTCTTAAAATACACTGTCCATCTTAGCCAGAAAAACAGCAATTCCTGCTCAGTCCTGTGACAGAAAGCTCAGGTGCCCACCTCCAGGGAACAAATCACGGCTCTGGACTCAGAAGGATACAGGAACTTCCTTGTGAAGCACAGTAAGATGCCTCCTCATCTCTCCTGGATTATGTACTAGCAAGGTGCAGACACGCACTTCATACCCTTGTGAAGTGCCTAACTGCCACACATGCAGGGATGGCCCTGAGCCGATGTGACCACTGCAGTGGCATCAGCCCTTATGCTGAAAGGGAAGCCATGACAATTGTTACCTTCTAATAATGCTGTTTCCAGGTACCTCCTGACCACACAACCCAGACCTTACTCCAACTCCGTGTGCGTTAGAAGCATCCCAGGCCCTCACACAGAAAGCAAAGCCGTAGTGGCACTGAATTGCCTATTTTCATACCTTCCTCACTCACAAAAATCCTTTACTTGCAGACACATTAGCACAGAACAACAGTATAGCAATATGTTTCTAGCATAGAATAACAGCAAATATTGTAATGTTATGAGCAACTGAAGAACCATTCGCTTCATGGTTTGGCTTCAGTTTACCATCAGCTTAGAGCTCACTGGTGGTCAGAGAGCAAATGCCACGCTGAGCAAGAGGACAGGAATGGGTAATTGAGGGTGGAGGACCATGGTACGCTGGAATACTTTGGCTTAAACTGTTGTGAAACCAGATGCAGTGGTTGCATCATTGCAGCTTCTGGCTCCAGAGGCAGGAGCAGCTTCCTGCTTCATTTGCTGTTTTGTGCATCTTGACTTTTTCCTCACTCAAGGTACTGCAATGTGCCGTACTTGCACAGCCAGAGCCATTCACACTGCTGTTATTTTGTCCCAGAAGACTGAAAAAAGCAAGCCACAGCAGACAGGGTAAAAACTGGATCCCTGGCAATAGTAATGTCCATTCACATTGCTGAAAACAACTCTACTCCTTTAGGAATGTCAGGGCATCTGCATGCATATTTGTATCTGTTCTCACTGTTCAAACAAGGACAGTTATCCCAAGGGAGCCAGGGGATGGAGTTTATGGCACTGCTGTTCTCTACTTGCTTCCTGAATTACATTTAAGCAGTCTGACTAGTTAACTGTTTACTGCTTTAGCATTGAAATTTGGCAAATGAGAAGCTCTTTTTGAAAGAAAATTTTATTGCCATTTTAAATTACATTTTAAAACAACACTTGGGGTGACTGTAAGTATGCAATGAATTTATTTCTTCCTAGTTAATTCAGTTGCCTCTGCCAACACTGTTGGTTGGGTTGGGTTTGGTTTTTTTCCAGATCTATTTATGTTTGATATATCTAGGGACCAATCTATCTTTATGATCCAGAATTAGAGTTACTGTTATCCGTCAAGGAGAAGCAAAGGAACAGTGAAAAAGAAAAAAAAAGAGCCAGTCTTCACTACTTCGTTAGTATTATATTTTTCTTTCTAATTTAGGGAGGAAAAAAACCCTTCAGCTTTAATATTTCTTTCTATATATTTCTTCCTCCTGATTCCTAATATTGGGGTGCATTCTATAATGTTTTGGGGAGGGGGTTGCTGTTTTTACCCCAAAAAGATAAAAACCTGTTACAAATTCAGGGATGGAGAAAGAGGTGCCAACTTGCCTGCAGGTGAAACAAAGGTGGAATCATCAGCTGATCTGAGAAAAAGAGAAGGATGTGTAAATGACAGAGATCCATGTAATCAGAGGCACGACAGGAAACTCTCTAGCAAAACTGCTTGGAGTTTAATGGCATATGGAGCATCGTGTTGTACGGCCATTTAGACCATGATCTCGAAAGACTCAGGAAGGCTATTTTATGCAGTATGACATTGAAAGTCAACGCACGGTATGTAAAATTAAACATGAGTAATCCTTTGCAGAACTGAGGCCATATTTAGTTAACCTTTCACAGAAAAAAAAAATAATCTTAAGGTTATTTTCTAAGATTCTATTAAGTCCTGCTGTATTTTAATAGCAATGAGGATTTTGTTTCATTTTTGCCACTCAATATTTACATGGTTGAAAGGAAAACAAAATATTAATCCAATCTAATCTTTTTAGGATCAAAATCCCAAACAACACATGTGAGAAATGCTGAGGAACAGATAAGCAAGAGGGAAGGTTTTTATATACAGCCTTGCATACAGTCAAATCCATTTTAAGAGTCTAACCTTAATGAGATCTTTAGAGATTAAAAAAAAAAAAAAAAAAAAAAAAAAAAAAAAAAAAAAATATTTTCATGTAAAACACTTTGAAGAACAAGTTGCCTTCAAATTTCTGTCACTGATGACAAGTCAAGGATAACATTAGGAAATCATGATCATAGAGATGCCAGAAAAATTAGTCAGAATGTATCATGCTGCCAGATCGATCTGCTTCCCCAAACCAAGAACGTGATCTGGACAGCAGAGAGAAGGAAAACACAAACCACATTTTTAGGACAAGCAACCAGCAAAAAGAGGGTGGTTTTTATTTTTAAAAAGTTACAAGCTTTTGATTTCTGGTTGGTTGGGGTTTTGGGTTTTTGTTGGGGTTTTTTGTTAGGGTTTTTTTTTTTTAAAAAAAAGGGGGTGGGGGGAGGACAAAAAGAAAATGCCAACACTGTAATAAATACCAAAGTTTAAAAAAAGAAATGTGCATTTCACCTCAACTGGCTGTCTTGGAGCAAAGGACCTCTCCCAGGGACTACACTGAATTGTCCTCACACCACCCATAGGGCAGCTGTTTGTGGCCAGACTTCAGTTTTTCAGTGTTTCTCCGTTACCTCTACAGCACCTCTCCCCTTTGGCCACTGAAATAAGACTCTGAAGCGCATCTGAGGACACTATTGTTGCTATTCTCTCAGAAAGAAAAGTCCTATCAGGATGCAGAGTCCATTGTCTCTTCTGAACCACCTCTTGAAAACAGTGAAGTTCATCAAACTCTAGCTAACATACCTCTCAATCTACAGCTAATTCATTTTCAATTCTTATTGAGCTACAAATGCCAAAAAAACCCAAAACAAAATAAGCTTAAAGACAATGACAGTATTCTAGCCTGATCTCCTAGCTATATGTGGAAATCTTTAACATATGAAGATAAGCTGGAAGAGTCCAACAAGGTCTCAAGAGAGAAAACTAACAGCATATAGGTGAAAGGAGGCATTATGAGATAGAAGCATCCTCTTCCAGTTTGGCCATCTATTGTGTTAGGTCAGTTCAGTAAACAATGCTCGGGGTGAAAAAGTATCTAGGAAGAATATTGTGCATTAATTATTTTTCATAATATAGAACAAGGAGTTTTACCAAGATGCCTTTGGGAAGCTACAATGAATGCTGTCAGTCAAGTAGAAAGAATACCTAAAAAAATCAGTCAATACAAAGGCAATATTAATTAAGCTAGTTTAGGCAACAGAAAGGAAACATCCTGAGCCCTCACGTTCACATGAGGTACCTGTAGCTGATCAAGACAACAAGGGGATCCTGTCCAGAACAGCCAAAGCAGTTCTGGGTCTCAGCCGGACCCTGTGCTCATCAGTGATTCCACTTCTGCAAGCAAAGGTTTACGGGGTAAGAGATAAGGCCAAAATCATCCCCACTTTTGACTTTCTCTAGACAAAGCAGCTAAAGCAGGTTTGGCCCCAAATCTCCATTCTTACATGGGAAATGACGTACAATTGTAAGTCAGACCTCTCAACAAAGTGGCAGTAAAATGTATAGCTGCCTTTGTCCCTACTACCGCGCTCCTTGTCATACACTCTTCTTGAAAAAGTTATTCAGCAGCTTTCTGACAACGGGTTCTGAAAAGAAATGTGTGATCTAAAGCAAACTGAACGGGGTGCTGTTCTTGTCAGAAAGGGATCAAATCCCACGTCAGTCAGAGCACAGCAAACTATCTTCCACTCTGTCAGCTATGATTTGCCTGTTTCCTCCCAGCCAACTGTCCTCAAAAAATAAACATCACCACACAAAAAGAATTCAAGCTGCAGCACCAAGTCGGATTTAGCTTATTCCCCAGTCACCTGTCCCAGATTCACTGGGCCATATCACTGGATGCTGGATAATATGGTAGAAGAGAACACATACAAGGCACTACAGAGAAGATAATTGCATCCACACTGCCTACTGGAATGAGCAAAATTATACATGGCAAGTTTGTAACTCAAGACATTCAGTCTCCTTATCCACTGACACAATGAGTTGGACACTTTTTCTCTACATTGCTTTCTAAATTAATTCTTTTTTCTCCAAGTGGTCTATACATGGCTAATTATATGTGTTTCAGAAACACACTCGTGTGGAATATCCTGTAGATCATACTGCATTGGTTTTGTACTAACTTCCTTCCTGATTGAAAGAAACAAGGGGAAAAGTCGCAAAAGCTACTGAAAACTCTCAGCAAGAGGGAACCAAAGCTGACAAAAACACTAAGATACGCTTAGGGCTGCTAAACCTTCTGCTCTTAAGACAAGAGTGGACATGCCCAATTCACTCCTTATTCCTTGGACAATTAAGTGGAATTTATGTTTTAATTCCTTGTTACCTTTATGACACCACAGTGAGTGTGCACAGACATAGTTCTAGTTGTGAGGTATGACATTTTTCCCGGTTTATTTAAGTGCTTCCATGCAGGGAGCAGGCGAGGAGCCTTGCAGACTCCGACCCTTCTGTGTCACGCAGCATCCCTTCAGAGCATAGCTAATGCTAGTACAAATACTCAAGTACAGAGGAGTACATGCAATCCCAGCTTGCAGTCCTGGGAACAGAGTTCTCTTGTATTTACAAGCACAGCCGAAGCAGATGCATTCTCAACTTTAGGAGAAAATCCAAGGGGAAATTAATTTTAATTTTGTAGTACTCATCCCAGCATCCTAGACTGCTTTTGTTTTGTTCTCATTTTTACCCGTGACACCATAGCTCTGATCAATGCCACAGAAATATCTAGGAATAATGGCTAGTATAGTAAATTGTCGAAATAATAACCCAGATCATAGACCACCAAGCTGCTTCTGTGCATTAGCTGAAGCAGGAGGTTCCAGTTCCCATAACATCCAAACACTCACAGAACGCAAAGCTCAGGCACCGCTTTATTGGGCAGACAGAAGATGCTCCACTCAATGGCATCCATTAGATATGGTCTTCCCAGAAGTCATATGATTTGCCCAAAGATAGTCACTTTAGTTTACAAAATCAATGTTTAAAAAAAGAGTTCTAGAAGAAACCCTGAATGACTCTGGAAGTTTATGATGGGGAAAACATGTTATTTATTTGTCTCCATTCCGAACACAGAGTTAACACACTAACACGTCTCAAACAACACACGTCATTAAGATGGTCTTATGAGCACAGTTATCAGCCTGCGTTCTTTGTCTATCATTTTACATGGAAACATACATAACTAACTAGATATACGGAGTCTAATAGTCACTCCTGTTGTAATGAGACCAGTACACATACGTTGCCTGAGTGATGAACAGATCATGGAGAATATGTCCCACTTCGACCTCTCTAAAGCCTAGCTTTTTCAGTCCATTTCAGAAGGCCATGTTATTACTTTTATGAGTAAGGGAGAACTCTGCTACATTCAGTTCTATTAACATATATAATTCCCTATTCAGAATATACATACAAACACAGTGCCAGCGCCCCAAAAGTATTCTGTTTGATGACAGTCCTGTAATTCACAGCCTTCTTTCATGCATCACTGTTACAACTCAACATAAATACATATACATTTATTACCTGGATAAATATTAGATATTGGAATGCTGAACTGCTTCTTGGTGGGATCTCAGCTGTGCTCAGGAAGCACTTTGGAATGGACTTTGCCCATTCTCCATAAATAAGTGGGCACGAATTGCAAAAGACACCTGTCTCCTGCCACCTGCCCATTTAACTGGGAGGGTTCACAAAGTTGGCAATTGATCCCTATGGTTCAAATTACTGCCAACAATGTCAACAAGATGCTAAAAAGTTTACTCAGAGTGACCAACCTAACCTCTTTCATTTGCTTTGTCATTCTCAAATCCATTCTTAAATGACTATTTCTTCCGTTATTCACATTTAGCAATGGTACTATGCTGAATGGGAGTAAACTACTATTTGTTTCGACTTTACACTGTTACATCAAGCTAATTTCTCAAAGGTATTTGAAGAAATGTTCTTTTCCCAGATACTGAATATACTCATCTCTCTGTCTGCAAGCAAAGATAATAAGGTATCTGAGTAGGTCAGCTATTTTACTCTTCCCTGCTACATTAAAAAAAAAACAAAAACAAACAAACCAACCCACAACACAATAAATGCTGAAGCTGAGTGCAAGGAGTAAGTTCAAAAGTAAAATGTTCCCAAAATCCAGTAGATATCTGTAACAGCAGGTTTCATTTAAAGTGGATATCACTTTACTGGTTTTAACAAACTTCAAAGTAAGTGTCCTAATGCTACTCATTTTGTGTGTCTGTTTCACATCAGTCACAATTCTGTATCACGGTTTCACTTCTGCCTGATACTTATCATAAATTTTTGTAACTGGAAAGCACACTTAGTGTATGGATTAAATTAAGAATGGTTTTACAAAGCAGCATGATAGCAGACATTTATGTTATTAACTCACTTTTTTACATATCTGCTGATATGTTGTTAGAGCATGTTAAAATATGGTATGGTAATCCATACCACATACATCGGCAAGACAAATACATTTAACTGAAATAGAATCAGAAATCCATTTTATGGGGCTCAGTTTCAAGTCACTGAAATGTAAGAAAATTTTTCAAATAAAACTATTAATTTTTAATTCATTATACCACTTTAATTTGATGCAAAATAGCTAATTTTAATAAAACCAAGTGTCAGTGCTGATGGTGAAATCTTATACACACAGAAAAATCAGTCTCCCAGGAATGCAGCTTGGGAGCAATATCTTGGATACCAAAAAGGTATTCCTCAACGTGGAAATTTTACACTATTTGCCTGCAAATGGAGCGTCCTGGATGACTGCATAGCCCTTGGTCTTTCTCACTTTGAGGAGCAAGTCCACACGGAATATCAGCATAGTTTAGGGGAGTTAAGCACACGCCTGCCAGCGAACTCCCACAGGTGCTATGCACCAAAGTTTCTTTGTTTCTTTTAGATAAAGTCAATCCCAAAAGAAATGTTGTGGGTCTATTTTCTATCAGGAAAAGTAAAGCAACAAATGAAGAACATTTGGGAGTGGAGTGCTGCCCTAATTCTCAGTTATAACTCATTATTATACTACCAGGTCCCCCTCAGTCCTCTTCCAAAACTAACGCTGTTGGGTTCCTCCAATGACCTTACTGTTTTGGGATAGAGAATGGCCAGCACAAAAACTGCAAACTGCATTTAAAGAGCTGCTGTTAGAGAGGAGAATTAGCACATCACGCCCATGAGGCACTCTGAGTTCAGACATTGCCTTGAAGAAACTGTATCAACATAGTGAGCAACGGGGAAAAGGCACCTCATATGCTTTGCTAATGGGATACAAAACTATTTTTTCAGTCACGCTCCTTCTGGTGTCAGTCCCTCAGTCCACTCATATCCACTATAGCAAGGGAGAGCAGCAGAGGTACATTTTGCTCCATTTCCTATGCCTTTAGTTCAGTCTGGATAGGATATTCATTGCTGTCATTCAAAAATTTCCCGTGTTTCATCCTGAAATGTAATTTTCCAAGACTAAGGAGCGTGTCACTAAGCAGCTATTCACAAAATACTTTTTACCTGGAGACCTTTTTTCCCCCAACCATCTCCCCAAATGTAGTCTCGTTAACAGATGGTGTAATTAAGTGTACTCTAAAGCCTGTAATTTTGCTAGAAATACTTGATTCTGCCTAGGCCAGCTACCCTGTTTCCAGCTCCTCTAGGACATGCACACAGTTGCCAGTCACCAAGGATCAGGAGCAGTCATTTGCAGAAGGGAAGGTAAAAATCTTGGTGATCCCAGGAGTGAATGGTTGTATCAGATGCATTTCCAAGGCAAAATTAGATTGTTCCTTAAGGCTGTAATAAAAAGCAGCCATTGGAGCTTATTTTAGGAGCATTTCATTGATCCAACAGTATGAAAAAGAAAGGCTGAACTCCATTAGAAGGAAAAATTTTAGTGGGCGCACACGTATTTGAGCTGCAGGACTGAAACCTGTTGTATTCCACTCTCCTCTTCCTCCTCACTACACAGGGTTCTTGTCCCTGGAAGCAGACAGAGGTCTCAGGCTGAGAATCTCCTGTCCAAACACATGCACCATGCCACGGTCTCACACATATTCTCCTGCCTTCGTCACAGCAGTTATGCCTCTAAGGACTTACGTGAAGGGACCTAACGAATAGCAGACCACACAGAGGCTGCAGAGTTTAATGCCAGCTCTGCCACCAGCAGAACTTGACCATAGGCCAGTCCATCCTCCCTCCTTCATGTGCAAATGTGGGGGGGAGACTTTTCCTCCTTGCAGAGGTCCCAAGCACTGCCAAGTCTCCCCTGCAGTACAGGTAAAACAAGGGACTTCACCTTTGACTTCAAAAAGCTAACAAAATCTTCTAGGTAGCTGTCGCTGATGTTTGTCTCCATCCAACACCTTTAAATGAAGTTGCTGCTCGAGCACTGGCTGATGGTACAACAGGACCATAGCCACAGTGGGAACACACAGAACACGCGATAGCAGGAATTCTAATTATTTTCCTGTGCCGCCCTCTAAGTATGTGCAAGTACGGCATTTAAAACTGTCAGACATCAGCAGTTAGACACATCGAGAAGTCATAGTTGCCCCCATCCACAAGGAATTATGATTTATTGTAATTTCAAGATTATACAACAGTTTAGTCATTTTAGAGTACAAGCAACTACTTTAATAAGCTTACAGATAAGTTATTAGTGTGGTGGAGAACTCCTTTGAAACAGTAATTTAATTACTCCCTCCCCTGAAAAATCTACAACATCTAGCACACATAAAAGGAGGCATCTCATGTACTAACTTGTCCAACAGTTATAAAGACGTAGGGAGACATGAAAAGAAGATGCTGAAATATGTATAACCACAGAGTTCCACAATAGTAGGAGTCAAAACGATAAGATATCAAGGATCTTTGCAGACTTTAAATACTGCTGAAGGCCACATAAAAATAAAAACAAAATTATTTTCGACTGCCTGTATCAGTACTTTGACTCCTGTTTAGACTGCATGTTTTTCAGGGGCGGAATCATGTCTTAGCTGTATGCTGCTCCACCTAGCAGGCCCCTAACCCACAACTACTGCTCCTAGATGAATTACTGCAATATCTACCTATACAAATAAAAAGAACACTAATAAAGAGAAAACAGCTGCAGGTTGTACTCCCTTTTCTTGCAGCACATCTGCACCACAAGCAACATGCTTTAGACAGGCATGTCCCAAGTAGATTTAAAGCACCGAGATGAGGTGCCACGAGGTGCAGTAGTACAGGGCTCACCACACACTAACCGCCCAGTTTTATATCCTGCTCAGATACAGCATTAGCAGAAGCCAGCGTGGCTATATCCACACCACATCTCAGGCCAGCAGCTATGGACCCCCTTTTTCAGCTCCCCTTTTCAGCTTTTGTTTCTGCCGCCTGTTCCTAGGAACGACTTTTTTCTGTCCCGCGCTGAGCTGCAGAGGCACATGAACAGGTGGTGATGTGAAGATACCATAAGCTAGAAGACAAACTTGTATGACTTACATAAGATGTAAGTTCAAAGAGTAAAGACTGGTTTCAAAAGTAGAAATTTATCTACTTCTACAGTTCTGTTCAAGCAAAGAATTTCTACTGCCACACAAGTAGGGAAGACACTTCCCACACACACACCCCCCAAGAGAATGATTTCCAGTACCTTTTAAAATGCAACACCAATGCCAGACTTACTTATTTTACTCACTGGTTTAGGCAGAAAGCAATTATCAGCAGTGCTTGAATCCATTGTAAGTGAATCGAGGTGTGCATCCCCCCAAAAAACACGGGTGAGTTTCTCAGATACATTATGGCTAGAATTGACAGATAGAATTGTATAGACAATGCTGTGTTACATAAAACACAATTTATCCGAATGACCCCCCCAAAGGTTATACCCCTGTGTTACATGTATAGTATAATATCATTTCCTGGCTCAGACACTACTTCTGGTGCCCATATGTTTTGTACTAACCAACCCACACAGAGAGACTTACTGTTTGGAGATATCTGCTTGCACGTGTAATGCATGACATACACACTACATCAGTAACGGTTAACGTGTACTAAGTGCATTAGTGCTTAACAAAGAAAAATACTGCTTTGTGCCCAAAATGAGGGAGACAGACACTTTGAAAGCAGACCTGCTCCTCTGAAAGACAAAGCATGTTACAGTAAATAGCACTCCTAGTTAATAGGAATGGGTATCATTTATGTCTACGTAAGAATTTGGGTACCTTATGCACAAATTTATATTTTCTTTTAAAAATAAGAAATGCCATCATCATTCATCACTAGGTCTTGAATAAAAACCACTGCTGATTTGGACTGTAACATCCTGCCTATCAGTATACACTAAGAGGAAAAGTAGTGCTAGACAAGGACTTCAGCAACCCCTGACTACATGATGCACCCTCACATTAAGCTCCTCAGCCACAGGCACCATAGGATACACAGCCATTGGTTTCCCTGGGGAAAGTCTCTGGGGAACAAGAACTGCTAGCTTTTAATAAAAGCAAGGGGAAAAGTGATGGAACTGTGAGGTTGTAGATGTCTTTGGCAACTGTCCTGTATCATTTCCCTGGGCTTTCGTTGTCTTACAGTCTACAAACTTTCTTTATTGTTCTTACCATCTGTGCAACCAACAGTCACCAGGAGCCCTGAAGGACTTCAGGTGACCAGCATGAGGCAATACAAACTGCTACATCTTTCGGGTTAACCCTTGAATTCAGTCTCTATTTTGATCAGTGCACCAACAAACACGAAGTCTTACACTGACTACTGTAACAAGTGCTCTAGCTGCACCGGCACTCCAGCAAAACCTCACATTCAGCGTGTTAGGAACTTCATTGGATATTACAGTTGCTTTCCTTAATCAGCCATCACCAACCAGGCCCCACTCAAACCAATCTTTCATTCATGACTCTGGTGCCAACAGGCACTAGGGAAAGCAACAAACTTTTACTGGCTTGGTCAAAGAAGCTAATTGCCAAGAACCCAATAACTTTGTCATTGGAGATATTGTCACCAATGCTCTCAGGGGCCTCCATAAACTTAGAAGACTATTATGTTAAAGGGCAAAGTAGTTTTGGCAGAAAATAAACCCCCTTGCGTTCTAACGCTCCTCACCGAGGTGGGAGGCTAGGTGCGGCTAGGTTTAAATTCTGAGTGATGCCCAATTCACCACTATCAGTCCAGGTGCGTTTAATATATTACACTGTTACAATTCTGGACTTTCCTTAATGTGTGAACAATGCTGTATTATTGATCATTTTAGTAATTATTCCACACACCCATACAGTTATAAAGAAAAGAACAGGAAATTATCCAAAGAGAGGAAGGTGCAGCGAATTTTTTTCATTATATTTTTATATTTCAAGTTTATGGTGGTAAAATGGAGAGCTCATGCAATTCATTTGGATGTAGGGCCTCCACCTGTCCCAGAGACAAGAGCTCTGTTTAGTAGTACATTGTCAGATTAGGTACTTGCAATATTGCTTCAAAGCAATTCTTGACAAATGTTTTGTCAACATTTCTGAAGGCAATATTTGAAATGAACCTTATGTAGATATGATATATAAACAAACAAACCTGGTATGATGAGAAACTAATCTTAACACTTAAAAAAATAATTAAATGAGGCAAGGAATTCTGGATTTGTTCAAAGAACTAAACATTAAAAAAATAAAATCCACTTTTCAGGTGAATTTCACTAGAAATTTTTACAAATTTGCAGTTTTCAAAAGCCTGCAAATGTTGACTTACAGGATACAGTAGAAGAGAAAGACTGGATTCATTGGTGGAAGCTGAGCATTTGAGACATTTTAGTTTCTTTTTTTTAAACTCAAGTAGGATAGTTCACTGACTGTGTAATAGTTCCTCCCAAGGTAATTTGCTATGATGCTAAAAATGGTCCCAGAATACAGAGGCAAGATTTTATTTCATGATAAAACTAAAAAGCATATAAATTATGCCTGGCAAAATAACCAAGGATAACACTAATTTATGTAAATATGTACTATACAATACAAAGAAATATTCATTTTTGAGGAGCATATAATAAGATTAAAAATCCCGCTGATTAAAGGAAATAGCTTTTTTAATGCATTTTGGGTTAGATGGAGAACGTTTCCAACATGAAATAGAATTTTGCTAAATTCAAAATATAAATAAAAGAAAATTAAAGCATTAATTAGAAACAACAAGCTGTATTTCTGATCACAGCCAAGAATACAAATCAGATAAGATAAAAAGGAATTTTATATCAAGTATTGTCTATCACCCACCTCATCTGCCTGTGTGATCACAACTTCTGGGATGCTGCTTGCTGCTGTCATCTTTTCATCTTCACGCTGAGCCTCTTCTGTTCCTCCATGAACCGATAGATCCGAAGAACCACAGTCTAGCACTTCACCAACACGCTCCTCATCTTCTGGAAAGTCAACACTGACTGAAGTCTCAACGCCTTCTACAAAGGCTGACAGGGACTCTTTGTTAGCACCATGCGCACTGTCAGAGGTTACCTGAGCCTCGTCAAAGGTCTGGTGTCTCAGGATGACAAACTTTGTTCCCTGTTGAACAAAGAAAAGGCAAGACATAAAGGGCCTTTCAATAGGACACTGACTTCTTTAGCTTTGCCATGAACTATTTTTGATACATAAGGGATCCTAAGCATGTAGGATGCCGGAGACTATAACATTTCAAAGCTTGTACAGTATCTTTCTCAGGGAAAGGATTCTGCAAAACAAAATTATTACAGCAACATTCATCCATTTCCACAGAGAAATCCCTTACACACACACACAAAAAACCAACATGCACGCATCCTGTATCAAATAGACAAGCAAGTCTCAGCAAGAGGAGGAATCTTTTGAACACACTCACTACTACCACAAGACTCCAACTACACTCCCAAGTCAGAGTGTTGCAGGGTTTTCTCCCCCCCTCCAAAACACCTGGCGCAGCTGCTGCTCAGAGCGGCAAGCTGAGCTACACAGCTCTGTAATCCGTCAGGGAAACGAGTTCGGCTGTCTAGCAGGGATGTCAGAGTGGTATTGGCACTACAGTTAAACTCATCTTATTAGCATTGTGTTTAGATACAAAATACAACGCATTACACACCCAGCTAATTCAAGCTCAGGGCAGTGTTATTAAACTCCTTCCTTTCACACATATTTGGTGTTCCATCTCCCACTAAACGCCAAGTTTTGGCATTGGGAGGATTCTCATCATCCAGCATCCATCTCCTCTTCAGCCTGCAAACATTTATTGCTGGACACGTGAGAAAATACAAGCTTTTTTTTTTTAATGCAGTCCACAGATGTATCCTATGCAATCATGTTATCCTACATTTGATTATAAAGAGAAATTATTTCATTACAATTACTACTCTAATTGTTTCTACTTCTGGCTTTTGAATAAAGTAACTTGATGTTACTTCCCCCCCCAAAAAAAAATTGGCAGAGTATGACTTTATGACTTTCCAAATGACACAGGACATAATTTACTATAAAAGGGAAATGTTCTGTGACTAAAATGACATAAAGTTGATTTCCATGCAAAGCATGGTCTCAAGGATTTACAGAAAAGACAAGAATGACCACATATAAGTCTAGAGTTTCACTTAATAAATCTGTGTAACAGATTTACACTGGTCATCTATGTACCCCAGTAAAGCCATGATGATTACTGTTCACTCACAGAGACCAAAATTGACATCTGCATTTGGGAAAAGTTCAGATCTTTGGGAACAGCAGAATAACCTCGAATGTGCGCATTCAAATGGGAGCGTCACCACACCACAATGAATTCCCCTTCTGTAACAGTACTTTAGCAAGGTATAAGTGTTCACTCTTTTATATGCACTGCCTGGTATCACGGTTACTGATCAGAAAGCAGCTGTGTTGATTAAAATCTGAACACTGGGTACCCTTGAACTACTACATATTTTCATGGTACAACTTGCAATTATGTCATATCTTGACCCACAAAATCAGTATAAACTCAGATTCGATACATCCAGTATTTCCTCAGGATGCTGCAGATGCCCAAACGCTTACGACATTCAGAGAAGCAACATACAAATTGCAGGACCAGTTCAAGTTCTCAGAAATAGGTCCAGTTTAGTTCCTGCCATCCACCAACACAGACACTGGAGAGCAAGGTCTCCCTGGGCTGTGATATGCAACAGTAATGTTGTAGCTGTGACAGAGTACGGCTCTGAATAAATAAAAGCTTGTAGGAAGAAGTATTGTCTTTTACTAATTAACTGAGGTAGGAAGCTCTGAACTGACAAGTTCCTGGTGACAGAAGACCTTCTCCAGCTCTGGATCCAAAACGTCAAGCTGAAGACAGCCAGGAACTACCGGTCTGAAGGAAAAGCTTCCTCAGGAATCAAGGACAAACTAGGGCTGGGTTGCTACCAAAAGGTTTCCATTTTTCCTCACTCTCAAGTAAAAAAAAATAAAATCAATCATAAGAAGCAGAAATGCTTAAGAAAATTTCACAGCAGAGAAAGAGGAGGCGAAAGAAGCCTTATGCCAGTTAGTTGAAAGCTCTCTCTGCTGAACACTCCCCATGGCCTGATTAGTAGCAAATAGCTGCTTGAGTGGAGTCCTTGGCTTAGCTGTCTCAGTCCAGGTGCCCTTGGAGCACCCTCGTGCACAGCCCTTCACCGCAGAGCATCACCCGCTGCTTGCTCATAGGTGATAACCAGTGCAAGCCAGAGAAAAAGTAGCGGTTTCCCCTCTAATTAAAGACAAACTACATGCATCAGGTTCAAAGGAGTGTGATGCCCGATATGCACTCTGCTTGCATACTGAACAACGGGCATCTGTCCAAAATCTCCCTCTGCACCGGGTGAGAAAGGAAACTATCGACTAAAACTGTGCTACGTTTGGATCTTTTATCTTTAAAGAAATGTCTTGGCCTCACCACAGACAATCAGGTAAGAGACACGTCTTTACATTTGACTGTAACTTTAGAACAAACTGGAAAAAACATAATCGGGGAGACTTTAGTGGGTAATGGATTAATTTTCCAAAAGCCAAAACCCTAGACCATCTTTCTTTGTTCTAGATACCAAAAATACAAAGTGGAATGTGCATCTGCGTATGGACTTAATGTCACACCTAACAACTTGCAACAAACAGCTTTTTTTTTTTAAATCATCCCAGACAGAAGGATTTTCAGACAGATAGCATCCTTTTCTAAAAGACCTATTCAAATATACCAGAAAATGCCTTCCTAATTACAAGACATTAATTCCATAGATTGTTTTGCATACGAATTCCTATTGAAAAACATCACAAAAACCTGCATTGGGTGCCTTAGATACACGGAGTAGTTTAAACTAAATTTCAGGCTTGTGTAAATGTATTATTTACACCGATTCCGATCGTGTAATCCGTTTTGATGGGCGAGTTCACTGTTAAATACTAGCAAATCATATGCCCTTACGTCTCCATGAACGATCCCATTTGCTGTCAGTTGTGTAATATGGGCAACTTTCTTACTAGTCAAGCGGAAAAGACGGAGGGGGAAAGAAATCCTGCGCACCCAGTGTGACACGGCACTAGAGGAGTGAGCATTAAATTAGAGTGAGAGGTTATAAGTCTGACAGAAACCTGATCTGTATTCCCTAATTATGGAGGCTCACTTCCACAAAACTGACACAAATGTTAAGCCAAATTAAATGTTGTCTAATTAACTATCATATACAAGACTTCAAAGTGGGATGTCTACATGTTATTTAGCGAAGTAACTGGAACACGAGGACTCGCGAATTATCAGTCAAGGCAGAGCTGCCATCCCAGCTAACTGTTACAAGGTTAAGCCATTTCATTCCCACGCATCCTTCCTGTTAGTGCGCTGCTTGTAATATTTACAGAAAAAGGCATGGCAGTAAACAGTGTCGCACAATGAGGTGGGGGAGTCGGTAGGGCATGATTCAATGGCACTGATCTCCCCGATGAGCTGCCAGAAGCCGTTATGAATGGCCTGGCTGATGGGCTGATGACCGATAAAAAGAAAAAAAAACACACCGGTGCTGGCAATTCATGAAAAACTACATGCTGGCACGACAACTACAAGTGTTGAGTGACAGCTGTCAAGGTAAATGGAGTTTTGGAATCCTTCTTTCTTAGAGGATCATCTGGGCATACAAGTTATTTTGGGAGAAGAATTTAGCGAGTTTTCAGATCTATTCCCTCCCTTGGGACTGAGGGGAAAAAACAAATTTATGATGCTCTTCATTCAATGTAATCATTCTGTATTTAGAGTGGAAAAGATAGAAAAGTATTCAATTCCTTCATTTGAGACCACTGTTCTTGTGCCGTGCTAAGACCTTCATGTGGCATCGATACAAGGAAGACTCCCGAGCATGGGTGAGGCTGTCTAACCAGGCAACAAGGTGCTGGAGGCTCCAGCTCGAGGAGCCCTGGGCGCGGGAAGGGAGAGAGGTGGAGACTAACCACGCTGCGATGTGGTATGGCAGAGCAGCAAGAGATACCCTCAATGTGGGCTGCACTATCTGCAAGAGAGACACCCATCCAGATTAGTCCCAGTACTAACGGATCCTTACCATAGTCTAGAACGGGGAGGAGCCGAGCAACAGACAAAGCAACATCTCAGCGTGGGTCAGCAGGCCTTGGCACGACTGCTTTCCCACCGGAGGGGGGAAAAAGCTCGGCTGCACCTCTGCGTGGGTAGCAGGGCTCAGCCAACATGGATCCGATTGATTTGAAGGGGTTTTGTTCATATCACAGAAGGAAACAGCTGCAGCAGTCCGAGCAAATCAGCCACCATTTCCCATACAAATCACTTCTTATCCTGTCTTAGCTTCCCAAAAACATGATTTTGTTTGTTTAGGAGCAGCCACATTAAAATGCAATAGCCAGAGCACTGGAAAATTGATTTGTGAAAATTTTAGAAGATCTACATCCAGCCATGGTTTAATGGATAACACTGACCATACACAATACAAACACACAGAGCTCTACTGTTTACATGCTCTCAGAGCATGGTAGGAAAGGCATGTCACAAAAAAGAAAAAAAAAAAAAAAAAAAAAGGAAAATTGGGCAAGGAAAGTGTGAACAAACCCTGCTATTAACATAATTCTCCCTAATTGTTTTACAACTGTTAAACTGACAGCATAAAAAGCTCTACTATTATTACCAGCTGTAGTCTATCTCTCTCTATCCACCCTAAGCTTCCAAACACTCTAGTTACTCGAAAACAAATTGACCTAAACAGTCAAACTGAAGTCAAACAAAAAGGAGGATCTTGAAAGTTTAACACCCACCTACCCCCAACAACAAATACAACCTTACAAGGACCTATCTTCTCCCGTTATCTCCAGTAACAAACCCATCCAGGCTGCTTAAAGTTTGCATCGAGCATTTTCTTGAACTGCAAGTCGTAAAATTCCTGGGGCCTCACTCGTAACAGATTGCAGCCAGAGACAGTCTTTCCACGTCGCTGTCTCCAAGAGGTTTTGTGTTAGGAGCTCATTTGCTATTTTCACTAACCATCCTGTCGCCTGATGAAAATCAACAGTGCTACACGAGATGACTTTAAAACTAAGCATTTGGTCTGGCCCACCGGCCACTGCCCTGTGGCCAGATCCTCGCCTCCAGCTGCCCCTCCAGCAAGGCAGCTGTGGGGTCAAATCCCAACTCTCGCCCCTGGACAGGAGAGTGGTGTCCAAGTTTTATCAGTACCACACGATTACTTCACAGAAAACACGAAACATTATATTAAACGCAACATCAATGTTGAATGAAAAGTGGTTGAGCACAAAGTACTAATAGAGGGGAGCCCAGTGATACCCCTCTATTTTTTTACAATAGACAAAGATAATTACAGAAGACAAAGCTCATCTCCCCTTCCCATCAAGGTTCAGAATAGCTTCCAATGTCTGCCTAAGGAAATGTGTCTGAATGGGACGCCCCTGACAGCACGCGGGTGAGACTGTGGCCTGGGGAGCAGCTGGAGGGGTTTTTCATTCTCTGACGCCTCCCAAAATGGTTATTTCCCACTCATTGGTAACACAGGGGTAAAGACAAACTGGTGCAGATCTGGGCATTTTTATATATGCTGCAGCAGCTTTCCGTTTCTCAACACATTGTGCTTACCAAAAATAAACAAATAAAAAAATATTAAAACTACTTTTTCTTTTAAAGAGATATTCTAAAAAACAATGTCTGACTGCACCGAGTGGAGTGCGAGAGGATTAAGACGACACCTAATTTGGGGAAGTGAAAAAAACAATGGAGAAAGACAGCATAAAAACAAAAACAGGGATTCATTTTTTGAGCCAGGCTGCAGTTTGCCTCTGCTCTCACAGCCCTGAGACTTCCAAGATCAACACAAACACGCAAGCTTTTTACACCTGAGTATCAGCATACATGACCTGACTTGTCAAACAAAAGAAACATTAACAAAAATAAAAGCATTTTCTCAAGGGAATCAAACACACCCTGTTTCCCCTTTCACTGCAGCCCTGTGCTTCAGAGCCTTGCCACAGGGACCTCTCCTTCCTCCTTCTCACACACACCTCCTCCCTCATCCCTCCACTGCCCTGAGATCTGCAGTCCTCTGCCTGCCCTCCTTGCACTGTCCCACAGCTGACAGCCCGTCCCGGGTGCGTACACTCTCACCCTCCTTCCCCTGACATCAGCCCATCCAAAAAAAATAATCTTCCTCCGGTGTGTGTTTGTCCGCCACGCCAACCACTTCAACCCTGTTAAGGCAGGGAGAGCAAACAGACTCACCCACTGTTCT
Organism: Charadrius vociferus; assembly: GCF_000708025.1. NCBI lineage: Eukaryota > Metazoa > Chordata > Aves > Charadriiformes > Charadriidae > Charadrius > Charadrius vociferus. Next base: position 265,226 of record NW_009646556.1, read on the forward strand.
CTTCCCCGGGCTTGAGGTCCTGCATCTACATTGTACTGGAATTACTCAGGAGAAAGACAAATAATGCACAACTAATAACAGCATAATGCAATATCCAAAGTGCTTTGGAGAACAGACCACTGACAACTCCCAAAATCCCTCTGGAGCCATCAAATACCTCTCATGTTATGACTGAAACCAGTTTGCAGCCCAATGAGCAGCTTACTGATATTTGGGGTTCCCCGGCTGATCTTTCTTTTCCTGAACCAGAAATTTTTATGCAGGCAGAGTTTCTGGGCCTTATAGCTTTCTCCAGAGCCCCCAGATATCCAGCAACCTGGTAAGGACCTGAACCAGATCAACTGGGGTCGGATCAGCTCTCCTGTGTCCCCATAGTGTCCCCATAGTGTCCAGGGATTTCTGGAAACACTGCTCACCGCCCATGTTTCTTGACAAAACAAGTAGGAATTTTTCTGTCTAGCATGTTGCAAATGTGGCAACCCACTGCCGAGCTGCAGGTTACAGCTGGGAATGACGACAACAGTATTTTTTGAACAGAGGTCTCAGAAAAGGTCCCTTCTCCATTTGTAGCCAGTATCTTCTGAATGATACCCCAGTTTAAAATATCCTTTCTGTTTGGATTAGGGATTCAACACAAAATTAGTAACCAAGATATTTGGAAGATATCCAAGATATATGGCACTGGCCCAGGTTGCCCCGAGAAGCTGTGGCTGCCCCATCCCTGGAGGTGTTCAAGGCCAGGTTGGACGGGGCTTGGAGCAACCTGGGCTGGTGGGAGGCGTCCCTGCCCAGGGCAGGGGGGTGGAACGAGATGAGCTTTAAGGTCCCTTCCAACCCAAACCATTCTGTGATTCTATGGTATTGCATAAGGACTCGTGTTACAAAAAACTGTGAGAGAAAAGCAGGTCTTCTGATAATTCAAAAAAAGAAAGTTTTTGAACAAAGTTTTTTTTAAAAAGTTTTTACCAGTGAACATTACGGAGGGGAAGCTGAACAATTCCCATGCATTTGGCTATTTTTATAAAGACACAGAAATCTACTGGAATGCTGAAACAACTTTACCAACTTGCACATCCATACCACATACGCATTTGCACATATCTAACAAACATAGCATAGCATGTACAACAGAAGTCTGTTAATACTTACAGCATTAAGAAAAAAAAAAAAAGGATGTTTGAATGCCTTCCTGGAATGAAAAACTGCTAAGGTCACCAGCCACCAGTATTCACTTGGTAGGAGACACAGGGGAAACACTGCAGCCAACAACCAGACATCCTTGCACTAGTACTTGGTGGCTGAAGTACTCTTTTCTCTTGAAGCAAGAAGCAAATAAAGCGTGTCCCTTTTACCTGTTTCTTCGTGGTATCATTGCCTTAGATTTTATGTCAAGACAGCAACATTACTGTGAGATTTCCATTTCCATGGGATCGTATTACAAAGGAAGCCCACAGCCAAGTTTAAGGAAGGCTGTGCAACGATCTCCTGTAAAAACATCCTTCCCAGCTTCAGCAGTTCTTGTCAGGAGAAAGAATTTTGTACCCTGAGAACACATTTTCCTAGTGGCCATGTAATCACCCCCCTTTTGACCCCCTCCCTGCCTCCACCTTCTCCCTTTCTGCCCTAATCTAAGATTTCTCAGTATTGTTCTGTGTAAGTTTTTCCCTCCTCTAAATGCTGCAAACACAACAGCCTCAGATTATCATATTTTTCAGAACACAGACTTAATTATGTTTTTTTAATTTTAGAAAAAAATACCTCAAGTTTTTAGAAACTAGTATATTCAATTTATAAATAGCATTTCAGTTCTCCTCGCCTTGAACTCAGAATTTCTACAGAGAATAACCTGCTAATCCAGTCATTTTTCACTCTTGCACAAATGATGTGCCTCTCCTTTTGCACCTGAAAAACAATTTAATAGCAATCTCAGCCACCCAAAGAAGCTTGTAACATTTCTATTACAAACTTATTTCAACCTACAATTACCAAATAACTTAATTATCATAATTATATATGAAGCTTTACTGTAAATTAAGATTAAACTGGGTTGCTGAAATAAATGCTAATATATTTAATTGTGGTACGAATTATCTTGGCTTCACTGCTATTCCTCAACAGCAAATCTTCCAAATCAGCATGACTGAACAATGCCTTTACATAGGGTTACCCAAGCTCACCATGCAACAAACAAAAGCAATTTAGTCTTTCAAGCAGAGGGCACATTTTCCCTGGGTACCTCGACTTCTAGTAAGTAGCTACTGATTTCCATGGGAAGCTAAAGGTTCTTCATTTTTACTTTCAAAGTTTAAAATTAACCTGATAATGGTTGAATCTTGCTCTGTTCCAACACGTTACTGGTGGACATGAGATCCTCAAAGCGCGGATTGAGGCAGAGAGATTGGAAGAGGGCAGGTCTGTCATAATTTGTGTTGTTAAAGATGAGAAGTTACAGCCCTAACAAAGCAAAAGGCAGCAAGAGACAGTTATCAAACGCACTTCTACCTCCGCTCTGCCTTGTCCAAATCTGCAGCAGGCTGCCTGTTCCAGTGTTTATCTTTCTTGAGCTGAAACCGAATTCTACTCAAAGTTAATAAAGGAAATTACAATGTACATGGGAAGAGGTGACTATCAAACTGCTTGTCCCTCGTAACCTGTCTCAACATTTGAGCCCAGATCTCTGCCACTGCAGTAACACTCTGTATTAGCCAGTGCCTGATCTATGCTGTTAGCTTGTTTAGTATATGTTAAAGGTAGGTATGGTAAATTTGATTTGCAACCCGTCTCGTCTCATTTACGTGATGAAGCCATTGCAATAAAATACTTCTGACATATTACACTGGCCTATGACATGATGCCAATGGAAAATGACATGCCCCACCATGCTGAATATGATAACATTTATCTGAATAACTAATATCGCCTAACAATTCTAAATTTAGCCAGAAAACACAGGAGGATAAAAAAATGGATTAAAAAACCCACCTTTTTTTCTCAGCATCTTCCTCAACTCCCTTCAAAATCTGCACAGGGTTCAGC
>NW_009646556.1:268307-298636 GCF_000708025.1 Charadrius vociferus
CAGCAGGTGGGGTCAGGACATTTTCAAAAAGCATTGGGAAGTTTTTACATGTCTCTTAAGTAAGCATACTCACACAATTCATCATAAGACAGAAATATTTCAATATTTATTTTCAATATTCTTCAGGAATTTCTTTTCTGCAAGTCCTGGAATACCACAGAGTACATTTAGGTCCATGATAAAAATGAACTTGTCAGCCACAGTCTTTATCTCAGCTCTGGGGAGTCAAGGCCCAGGTCTCAGAAGTTGTACATGAATCAACATTAAGACTTCACAGACACGCAGCATTTTCCTCTAAAAGACCTGAGAATACTTTATAAGCACTAATGAATTAAGTGTCCGGCACTGCTGTGAGATAGGGAAACACCATCCTTCTTTTACGGACTGTGGGCGGAAAGAGGTTAAGTGATTTGTACAGGGTCACAAAATAAATCTGTGTAAGGCAGAGCAAAACTCATGTATTCTGTCTCCAAGTCACGAGCTTTGGTGCAAGTCCATTCCTCATCTCCACCTCGGTCACGCGAGGGCTGGTGCTCGAGTCACCAGGAGTTTGAGACGCAGAACCTCTCACACACAAAATCCCCATCTCCTCCTAATTACTCAGATTTTAGAAATGTTCACGTTTTTACATACTTTCTTCCATGACAAAGTTTTACTAGCTTTAGAATTTGCAGAAAGGTCAAAGGAATTACGTGTAAATGTGTCATACATGTTATAACACCCTATAGAAACCAGTCAGGACTCTTGAAGGCCAAATTGGACTTTCTGGCCAAATTTTTCCCCACAAAAGGACTTTGTGGGGAAAGTGGAGAACAATCCATCAGAACCATTACAACCTGGGTGTCGTCAGCAGACATTTCCCTTGGAGACGTGTGTTTGCAGACCGCTTAGCAGATCCTGAGAAAGCAGCAAACCCCAATTCTGAAAAATATTTTGTTTTTCTTGCCAGCTCCAGTAATGAGATTAAAGAAAATTTTAAATTGAATACCCAGGGCAAGAAACCAACTTCCTGGTACTCCGATGTATTAAGCAACGTAATCTCCCAGAGGAAGCGGTAGAGCCCAGATAGCTCAGAGTGCTTAAAACCAGACAGGACCAAACAATTAGTTTCCTTGTCCTAACTGAGACAGACAATTTCTCACCTGCAAATGGGCATTTTTCCAGCAGACAAGCTCAGCCTTTAACAAGATAGGAGTTTTCACCCCCCAACCCCCCTCCGTCTTTGTGCACTTACAAACATGCCAAGGCAGGCAGAGCCAGTGGAAGGGAATTTGGACTGCCAACAAGGCTCCTATTAGCTTCCCCAGCACACCCACTCCAGCACTTGCCACGAGCAGAAAGGTTCACACACTCGGAGGTGGGACACACTTGTCGATAACAAAATTGATTAGAGAAGCAAAGGAAATCCACATAACCTTAAGTGAAAAAGCTCATCCATTAAGAGCCTCTGTGACTGTCCACACAGTCAAGCAAGATTCTTTTCAACAATTTTTATTTATTATCTTACCATACTTAATCAAAAACATTTTCATTCATCCAGTTTCATTAAACCATCCATTTTCTAGGAAAGGCCCACTTAGACTTACATTTCAGTTTGAAAGCACAGAAGAAATCTACTTGCGATATGCTACAGCAAGCAAACCAGAAGAAAAAGTGACCAAAATCAGAAGTGGGGAGGGAGGAGGGAGAAACCAAAACCCAACACTGCTTATTCTCGCTCCTGGCAAGCCCAATATATTTAAAACACATGCAGAAATTCAGAACTACTTACAAAGTGGACTCGAGCTGATGCTGGTGAATATCAAATGAACTATGAATGGTTTTGCAGTATGTAAAAGACATACAGGGAGACTACTACGATCTGCCAGACAAAACCAGCCGTAGTAAACTGATCCCGAGAATCTCAGGGACCCAGCTGCAGCACTAAACCCCACCGAGCGGTGTGGGTCCTGTTACACCCGGCTGAAGGGTTGCGGCTTCAGATGTTTGGTCTTGCACAAGATTTTTAGAAACCTGAAGGAATTTCTCAGATGCTTTTTCCAACAAATGTTTTAGCTGGGAAGAAAAAGAAGGAAAGCAATTTATGTGATGCTACTTGTTGGGTTGGTTTATTTTTTGTTTTGTTTTTAAACTTAAAAGTAGTCACTGTGCATTATTTACTGTGACTTTTCATCACAAAATGTTGTCACACTAATTGTTCAAGACACAAGGATGCTTGCACCAAAGCAAGCCTTTGCTGGGGAAACATGCATTGCCTGCGCTCCCGCAAAGGTAATTCTTGTTCGGGGACTGTAAGTAGAAGAAACAGTGCAATAAGACTAACTGAGACAACAATGGGAATTTTCAGCCATGTTGTTCTCGCACATTCTGCTGGTCACATTCCACAGATTATCTATTCAATCGTTATTTTTCCTTTTATGAAAAAAAAAAAAAATACTCACTATTAGATGGCCAAAAAGTTCAGAAACAAAATTTAAGAACTGCAGAGCATCCTGTGCTACTGATGTCCAACCCAACTGGAAGGTCCCCTGGTGCACTGCCAGAAAACATCACCTTTTCTTCTGTCTGAACAACACTGACTATCTAAAGCCAAATAAAACATGGGACTGAAATCCACAACTACAAACAACACTATCCAGTCAGTGAAAGGCAACCATCCAATTTGGCAACATAGGCTGTAAATAGCTCCTTTGCACACGGGCTGTGTAAAAACGGCAGGTTGCACCAGCACACATAGCTGCATTAGAGACACCTCAGTGCAGCAAACAAACGAAAACAGAGCAGGCAGCGCCACTGAGGGAGGTCATCTGATTTCAGATGTAAAATTGAGGCTGTAAACTGAATTTGGCAAAAGTGAAAATGGGGGACAAAACCAAAGTCCTTTCAGGTCCTTTATTCACAAGCTATTGAGTTATGACATGGGAAGGGCGGCTTCTTTCCGCCCATTTCCAGAACCGTGCTGAAATGCAGATCGAGGGCACTGTGCACGCAAGTGTTTTTAAATACCTCAGATAAACAGACCCCGACTGCATCCTCCCACCTTCCAGCTTCAGAGGAGACTCAAACTGCAGTCGTACCAGGGCACCCAGCTGGAATAGTTGTGAGCAGCTCAGAGCTGAACACTTAGCTGAATGATGATCCCAACAAACGGTCTTATTGTCTCCTCTCCCCCACAGGCACCTAAACCACTGCCAAATCCAGCAGACGAGGCTCGGAAATTCCTCAGCACCCTTGCACATCTCCCTGCCAACAGGCTACAACCGTGGCAGTTGCACAAAGGCCAGGGACCAGGAGGTGCAGCTCCTCCCACAGCACTGCCCTGCCTCAGCTATCGCCCTTCTCCGCAGTGGCACCTGCAGCATCCCCAGCACAGGGTGGATCCACCTGCCCACAGGCTTACAAACCTGTGGCACAGGATGACAAACACAGCCCAGCTGGAGTTCTCTCATCCTGGCCTCCTACTTCAGTCTTTTCTCTTTCTGAGAGCCCAGCACACCTGTAGCTGGCTGCAGGAGGAGCCAGGCTCGCTCTGCCACAGAGCTCCCCATAGGGTTTATACCACAAGGACCTATCCAGCAAGCCATGGGTTAAAAAAAAAAACCAAACACACCTCCTTCCTTCCCCCCCCACCCCAAAAGCAAACCAACATCAGAAAGTGATTCTGCATGGCTTCAGCAGTTAGCTGAGACTTCATCCATGTAATTTTCTTAATTCAGGTTGGTTGCATGATTTCAGCTATTTCAAAGTTCAGCAACAAACGTGTAATGTTTCTGTCTTCCAAGCATACTAAGTTCCTTTACTATAATGTGTCTGATGGGTCAAACCCCTACTAAATCATGCTCATCGTAAAGTGATACTACCATCACATAAATTTAAGCCTTTTAGCGCAGCCCTTTCATCAACTCATAATGCTGTCCATGCAGCAAAACCTAGACACTTTGGAAAGTCTAATTGTAAGTTCAGGCTATGAAATGCTCATTTTTTCCCTTAAAACCTCTTTTTATCACCATTTCTTGTTGCCCTGTGGTGTATATTGATTTTATATATTATACAGCAAGAGAGATAATTGTGTGCAAAGAGCTGTGTGTCATCTAAGAAAAAGGAAAATAAATAAGTCTATTTGGCAAGACTATGAGACAAGCTGAGTGAGTAGATGTCACTCTTCCTACGAAAATACACAGCGCTTGCAAGCTCTGCTGTAATCTAAATTGTAACAATTACAAAAGTAATCATTAAATTACAAAAATACATCAAACTCACAGACCTCCCGGGGACCCCGTGCATTTGGCTAAACAGTATTCCAGCATTTGTCCATCCTCTGCAGTAAAACGAAAGGTGGGTGTCCCCTTTGTCAGTATATCATGAAAACTGGACCAGGTGGCTAATCCTCCTCAGGGAACTTGAACCTTGGCAAAGCATCCACCAGAGGCTGAACAGATGCTTAGGCACTCATTAACCAATTCATTTCATCGTCACACACACGATGGGAGTGTAACATTAAGAGCCTCACAACCCTGCTTCCACCCCCACAACCCAGACCAAAAACCTTCCCCTTGCTTGTTCAACATGGCCCAGGCTGCTAATGCGAGTTTAGCTTTTCCAACTGTCTGGAAACACGTCGATCAGCAACACAACACAGCAGGAAGCCAATTTCAGAGTTTTCTGAGCAGTGGGATGCAAGGTTTTGAATGTATTTTTGTGGTCCGCCTTCCCTATTTATAATAAAGCAGTAGCAGTAGGAAAGCCCTCTCTCCATGGGTCCAACCCTGCAAGCACAGCTAGGTGAGCTGCCAACCCTACTGCACTGGCAGGATCATTGCTGTAAGCAATGCAATGCATCAGCCACAGAATCAGGCCCTAAAGACTGCAGATAACTTGAGGACGGCTTGAGAATTCACGTTACCCTTCAATAGCAGGGTGGCTGTAGTAACACTAGCAACTACCTGACATTGGGCTTAGAAAAAAAAAAAAACAAACACAACACACAAAACCATCAACACAACAAAAAAAAAAACCAACCAAACCCCACACCAGAAAAAGTTAAACACACAACAAAAGCCCTAGGAGATATTCAGAGGAAATCTAAAATACCACAGGGGTGTGTGTATAAAATAGAATTCCAATAATATAAATACAATAGGGGATATGGGCAGCAAGTCACAAAGAGCAAAGCCCATTTTTTCATGGCATAGTTTTAGGAGCTTAAGCCATTAAGAAAATAAGAGGCAATATCTAAAAGGGAGAGAGGCAACAAATTAATCCTACCTCAACAAGCAGCTGAAAACAGAAAAGTAGAAAACCTCCCTTGTCAAGTTGCTTCCCTTTCACACTGGACAAAAATTGAAAGAGAGTCAGCACCAGCCGAAACTGCAGTTTAAGGAGCAAGAACAAGGAAGAGACTCCTGCACACAACCGTACTTTGCTTTCAGCTCATTTGCTTTCTTCTAGCATAGCATCAAAAGTGAACTGCTCCATGAGCTATGGAGCTGAAGGGAAGTGCATCGCTGGAACGCCATTCAGTACAATACCTTGATAAAACCAACATGCGATCGGACACACACTCAGGGCTGCCCAGGTATTTCTGCAGTTTAAGTCTCATTTGTCACACTAGGCTCACACTTGTTTAAACAACAGAAGTATCCATCAGTACAATACTGCAGTGTTTCATGTGATCAGTTAGGAACCTCTGAAAATCTTAGCTATGACTGATACCATGCATTCATCTCTGGGATGCACATCTACTTTAGAAAGGGAAAGCAGTGCTAGTCTGAGCTCATATCAAAAAGCACACTTTGAATATTTTATCTATTCTTATTTTCTGAAAAAAGTTACCTTAATTCATGAAATATAATGAAGTGTGTTAAAACTAAATCCTGCCTCAGCATCAGAGGCTGTTAGACCTGGCAAGGCTGGACTGGCAGCAGGTGCCAGGGAAAACTTGTTTCTGCTCTGCCTACCTTCTTCCTACCAGCCAGAGAGCTCATAGCACATTGCCGTACTCCCCAAGCAGCAGCCAAGGTTATGGAGAGCCTCAGAAGTAACTTGGAATGTCCTGTCACTAGGACTAACCTTCTCTAAAGTTTGTATTTTTTAGTCTATGTTTTAAGGTAGAAGTTGGTGACAGAGCAGCTTGTGACGTGCTTCTAAAGAGATGATGCTGGTGAATTTTGGAGCAGAAAAGGGTATTTTATCCTCAACTTGAAGGCTAATAAACCAGCACGGGTCGGAGACTGCCTCTGTATGTCTTACAGCACTGGGCACAGTGGGTACAGAGACTGGAAGAAGAGATGCCAAAGAACAAAAATAAAGCAGAAGGGGAAAACGCCTTTACAGCTGCCAATCTCCAGGCAACTAAAGCCCGCAGCCCCCCTCCTTCCCCCATCCTCAGGGAGAGGCCGACTGCTGCAGGACTTACAGGAATTGATCCTGGCAATGACAGACAAGATCCAAGCCTCGAAAACCTTCGGAGAGAACAGCTTTGTAGAAACAAACTTAAAAAAATAAATAAATAACTTGTCCCAGGCCAGAATAGAGACTTCTTGGATCCCAGACCACTGACACAATAGTCAGCACTGGTGCTACTATCATGTCAGTGCAGCTGCTTGCTCATCCACAGGAGAGGCTCTGCGCAGCTTTTAGATGCCAGGTCAAACAGCCCCATCCAGGTGCAGCTCATCCTGCTGCGAGTCAGGGCCACCTGCAAGACCCCAGCAGCATTCCCATGCTGGCTACTTGCATCAAAGGAAAGGGAATGGGGGGGAAATGCCACGATTTTATTTGTGAAAGTAAGAGCTGATGAGAATTACTTTTACCCAGCAGTAATTCAGTAACATCAAACCCAGTTCTGTGCATCGCACGTGAATTACAAAGCAGGAGGGGTTTCTTCCTGCAAGTCTCTGGTAAGCGGGGAAAAGCTCAGAGAGCTGAAGGGAGCCGGGCACTGGGATGCAAGCACCCAGAGAACCTCAGAGACACCCCAGAAGGCTTCAGTGTGCGCAAGGCATGCTCCTATCTACACTTTGAGCCCAAATTCATAAACCTGTTAGAGAAAAGCTAATTTTCTCAGAAGCACTTCCTGCTCAGGAAACACACAAAACTGAAGCTCCTGATCCCTTGTGACCATTGCTGTGCCCCAGCAGGTCACCAACAGGAGAGAGGTGTTTATTTGTAACCCTGACCTCCTTTATAACCATTTTGCACTTACCTGAATGACTCCCAGAGGTTTTGATGACTGCAGCCGGGTACCCTCCAGATCACCACCACTCCCCGTTACGCAGCTCCACTGGTGGCTGCTCATCACTTCACTGAAGTTCAGCAGCTTCAGCTAAAACCAGACACTGAGGGGAACCTTCAGCTAACAAGTCAAAATTATTTCTAAAAGCCAGGCTGAAGAAAGAGTACTGCATTTTTAAAACAACCAAGAGAAGCTCTCACCTGACAAGCTTCCCCCCAGCTAGCAGAGCAGCAAGAACCCAAGGTGTGCCAGCAGGTGCCTTTTATACCTCCCCGTGGGGCAGGTGCAATTGGTGCTAAGTGGGTGCAGCTGGGAGGCTCCGGGCGGCCAGGGCTGATTGCAGAAGTGCCAGCACCTGGGCTGGGGCAGCCTCACCCCTACCCCAGCTCAGCCCAGGGGCCATATGTCCTGTAATTATTATTTGAAACACCTCAGGACAAAGACCCTTCTAGATTTCAGAACCAGAGATGCTCTTACAGACTTTAACACTGTTTGCCAAGTTTTGGTGCGAAGCAAAATCTTTCTTTTTGGTTTGTTGGGTGGTTGTTTGGTTTTTTTTTTGTAGAGTTAAAATAAGCTTTCTCTGCAGAAAAAGTTCTCTGCTCTCTGCAGCGTGACCTGCAGCAGAAACAAGTGGTTGCAAAGCAGGAGAGCGGCAGCTGGGCCATCTCAGCCTGTGGTGGATATGGTGCTGCATGGGCACGATGCTGGTCCTTACCTGCTTCTGTCAAGAAACAGGCTGTCCTGGTCCAGTGCTGTCTAGACAGTATGTCCTTGCTACGTGTTCAGCTCAAACACAAAATCTATCCTGCAAGCAGGTGCCAACTGGAACGAAAGCATCTTCATTCCATCTCTCCTGCCTGATTCTCCTATTTCTAGAAAAAAAAAAATCAGTGCTTTAAAAAGGCAAAAGCATGCCTTGCCCAAATACAGCTTTTGTTAATTCAAAAGATACACGACTGGCTTCAAGCCCTCCTCTTTCCCCTGCCATCCCAGGGAAAAAAACCCAACCAACCAAACAAAAAAACCAGCACCCAAAACCCACCAAAAAACCCAAAAACAAAACAGAAGAGAAATGAAGTCAAATATGCTTTATTACTTATTAGCTGGTAATGTAATACCTTCTGACAAGCTGAACAGTTGTAGCAGGCGGCTGTGGAAGTTGCTACACAGCCTGTTTAGAACAAAAACAGGAATGAGAGACAGCTCTGAAAGGGAGTTTTTGAGCACAGCTCAGCCATCCTACCGTGCCCAAACCAAGTACTTTTATCCAGTTAATTTAGTGAATGAATCCCTCAGGGTCTCCAGCCATCTACCACTACAGCTCATTAGAGCCCAATATCCGACTTTTCATGTTGTATCACTTGAAAGCACTTACGCTTAAAACATAATTAAACTTAAAACAAACAAGATCTCTTTTCCTCCCTCTGCAGCCCCGGGACCTGCCCCCCAGCCCCTGCCCGCGCTGACGAAGGCACGCACCTCTGCTGCAGTATTTGGGAAAGCACCACACGCTTCCCCCACTGCCGGCGTGACATTTGCCCGACCGTTCATCCTGTGAGCAATTAGAAATCTAAATACTGGGTGTAATGCCTGGCTACTGGGATTTAAACTCGCAGATCTCTTACAAACGAGTAATGCGGTGAGACTTGCTGTCCGACGAGGTGTCTTATTGAAATATCCCAGGCTGGTTTGCTTGTCACAGCTGTCGTTTCAGCCATTTGCACTTACACTGTATTGCTTTCATTACAAAAATAGAAATTTGTGTCCTAAGTGCTGTTACATTACTAATGCTAAATATTTAATTCCCCGGGGTTCTAATTATGGTTGAGCACTGGCAACACTGATTCTACTTTTTAATAACAACTGTAAAAGCAATTTGAGCATTTTTCAATTAATTAAATACATAGTGTACGAGTAACCTCTTGTCATTTTGCCCTCCAGGACCTGAGCTAATTTGTGTGGAATAAAATGTTTTGAAAATTAACTGATATACTAGTCTGATCATTGTTGTTCTATTAAATTATAGTCTGCCAAATGAGCAGTGTATAATAGTTACGTACCATACCGATTCCTTATTTATGACGGCGCGGTGGTTTTTTGAAAAAGCTTCTCCAGCGCATTTCTAGAGAGCCCGTTGGAGAGGCCTAATTAGCAGGCAGGAGATGGTCTATGTACGCGAGCATCAGCAGACTTACAGCGCCATGAGTCTTCTGCAACAAAAAACAAAGCCTCTCTCCGTTCTTCAGACCTCATTTTCACCTTCTTTCACAGCTGAAATTAAAAGTGTTAATTAAATGACTTTCTCCTGCATAAACTCCTGTGAATTAGTTAGTAGTTTACACTTTAACACACGGGAAAGTGTGACTCACAATATTAAAACACACGAGTAGTTTAGAAACCCATTTTTCGTCTTAAACTTGCAGAACCCAATATGAAACGATTTGCCCGTAAGATGAGCTTGTTGGAGTACCTGGACAGTTAAAAATACCTAGCCTGCTAATGCAGACATCCAGGCATAAAACTAACCTCTACTGCATACCTAACACGATGCTAAAAGTAAAAAGTACATTTTTGATTTATACAGTCCTAGAATTTTAGAACACTGGTACACAACAGCACCTCATGTATTCTGGTAATGGAAACTAACCTCTTCTTTTCGATGTCCCACATTAAAAATAATGCAAAATCAACTTGGAAGAATTAGCAAAAAAACCTAAAAAAATTTAAAATACTTTTCCCACATTTCTATTGGTAGCTGATGAATAATGTTCTTTCAGCATGTACTTTAATAGTGTATTTTATTTTATAGTGTGCAGCAATAGTAAGTCACATATTGCTTGAAAAGCACTTAAGGTTTAAACATCCCAAAATACACAGGTGAAAGTTTGATGGTTTTTGCCAAATACTTCGACAGTAAGGGCAATGTCCTACTCTGAAATCATGCAAAATATGGATGATAGATAAACAGCCAGTCCACAACTAAGACTTTAACACTGACAAAGCACTTCAGGAAGCAAAAATGTCTTACTAACATACACTGGTACCCCAGGCTTTCCAGGTGAAAGTTGCCTGTGACTTAATTATTGCTATTTAAAAAGAAGATTTTGGAAAAGGCATCTCCAGTCACTGCACTACTGTATTGAGCCTTCCTCTCTTAGCAGGGTAACGGAGATGGCAGCACTGTAAACTGGAGGCATTCACAAAAGAAGAACCGGCACATTTCCAGTCCCGTGCCAGGTTCCCACAGCCCGCTCGCCCCCAGGCTGCCCCTGCGCAGGGCTGCCACCACCGCCCACCGCAGGGCCATGGACCTGCTCAACCTCCCTGCTCTTGGAACCGCTTGGCTTTTGAAAGAGGTGGCGCTGTTTCTGATAGTGTCGGTCAGGCTCTGGGGTCGCTCAAAAGAAGAATCTGACCCTCTGATACTCTCCAGGACTGTCCCCTCTTTCAGGCAAGTACTTTGTGCCTGTGTCTGTACCGAGCACGGGCACTGACGCTGCTGTGTGCTTCGCTGCGTGCAGCTCGGAGCGTTCAGCTCTCACCGAAACCCACGGCAGAGGAGTGGTAAACAAAATATGTTTAAACTGTGGTTAAAAAATGTTCTGATCTTGAAACTTGCATGTTTTTTAACTCTGTCTGAAATGCATAATTATAACTTTAGAAAATGAGTATCAAAGATGCTTTATAGACATGAACTGTTAACAGGAAAGGCAGACTAACTGAACGTGCTTAAATGGACATAAAATTATTCCAATACGCTGGAAAAAGAAAGGAAAGGAAAAGAAAAAGATCATAGCACTAAAAATTACAATCTTGGTAACTATATCTGTTCAATAGACTTTTTGAGGACATTGGTTTATAATGTCTTTAGTCACTGTGTATTGTAATTACAAGTCTATTTTTTCACAACTTGCAAAGTATTATGCATGCGGAACATTGCACTCATCATACTAGTTAAAATGAAACCAAGCCTCAGTTTACGTTAAGTAAGATTCCTTACTCGCTACACCAAGACACTCACACACTAAAAGCGGCAATTCAAGTCAAGCAGGATTGCATTTCAGTTAAAAAAAAAAAATCAATAAACTGCAGATTTCTTTTGGCACCAAGAAAATTAAGATTCTCAGTCAGCATTACAACACTATTTTTTTCCAAATAAATACTAAATAGAATATACAATCACTGTCAAATAAAAGTGCTCAGGTCTTAAGCATTTGTGTGTAGGTGTGTGTGTGCATACATAAAACATACACGTGCACAAAATACAAAGAATACGAGCAATATATTGCAATAATAGCTCTCCTCTTAAAGACAGATTTATATAACAGTGTAAAACTTGAAGTTATCTTTACTACTATTAAAAGCTCCCTAGTATCTCTAGGTGCCTGACTTCAATAAATCCTGGAAACATTCTGCTCACATACTGAGTTTTCAGGAATGTGCAGCATGTGTCAACTTCAATAAAAGCGGTCCAGTTCTTTAATTACCCCATTCACCCAGCAGCTGCTTTAACAAAGTATTTTTCTGAACGTGTAAAAATGTAAAATACCCCCCAAAATCAGTCATCTATGTGTAATGACTACTCAGCATCTAACAATAATGGATATACTGGAGGACAAAAACGTGAGTCATGCCAAGCCCATAATTCTCAGTGACTGACTGTAAAGCACTTATAGTCGGCATTAAGCTTTTAAAACTCTAACCCTAATCAATTGTAAACAAAGAAATAAAGACCTCATGGTTATTTTAAAAATTTTGAACACTAGCACATAACTTTAAATACTTTTTCTGCTTTTTCTGATTCACACAGCATTCTCCCCAGGTAAAATATGTACTTCTGTGTGAAAACAGGCTAGTACATACAGGTTAAAAAATAACAACACCCATTTAAACACATGAGCTAATTATACCTGGTATTTTGGACGTCAGTGGTAACATATTGCTTGCCATAGAGGAGAAAACATCCCCGTTAGCCAAAACCAAAGGTGCACAAGAATCAGAAATCTAAGCGCAGACAACCTCTCCCCTCTCCAAATGCTTACGCCCCTGAGTCTTTTCACGGTACAGGAGAGCCAACACTGTCTCCCCATGCTGTGGAGAACTTGGAAACGTTTGAGTCGCACACATTTATTTCAACCTTGGTGACAGCGCAGCAACAAAAAGCCCATTAAAAAGAAAAAAGGCAGATAACCGGATGCGATCAACTTGCGATCATTTTTTTGTAATGTGCTAGTGAATGGGTGCCAGTGAACTAATCTTAGTAGAGAACAAACCTAATTTATACACAGCAGGATGCTGTCAGATTATTTTAAACCTAATAATTACTTCTAGCAGCAAGGCAATGTTACACTGTGTAGAAGTATACACTTCGCAGAAGACATTTGCTCTGAAAAAAAAATTCACGTGCTGTTTGATTAATTTGGCGGCGGTGCGGCAGAGAGGATGGATGAACAAAAGAAACCCACCTAAAGCCAACGAAACGTAACACTGCAGAACTGAGCGGTCAAGTGAAAGAGGATCTTTGAAAAAGGCACGGTGTTAGGAGACGGGAACCTTGCCAAATTAGTTGTTAAGCAAAGCCCCAGTAACTTTGAGTAACTTTTCAGTGGAAGCTGCTACGCTGTGAAGATATTGGTTACACCGAGCTGCCTTCCTCCCTTCCAAGCCAAAAGGAGGTCTAAGATGACCCAGTCTGACCCCAGGTGTAGCAAAAGCCACAGAAGCCCGCGAGGAATTCCTCCACCCTTCACAGCCGTTTGTTCGAGCCTATACCTCTATAAAAACATTTCACCTTCATTCAAAATCTACGATTCCCTTTCCAATCATTTCTAATGATTCATTGCTCTTATTAAAAGCTTGCACCTTAGAGTTTGTCATTACCTGATTTTTATCTCTGTATATTGTCAACACATATTGCCTTGAAAATGTTTTGCTATGTCTGGGGTTTGAAAACAGTCATATAAAATCAACTGCCACATTAGAGATGTAAAGATTATTTTCAGGAATGCACATTTTAGTCAACCAAGTTTGAACTGAAGTTAAAGGAGTTAGAAAGTAACCGTATAGTACCAGTTAAAAAGGTAAACTATGTTTTGTCCAACATATTTGTGGAGAACACACATAGAAATCATGTGTTTATAATAACAAACACATGATTATGCGTGGGATCCTGATAGATTCATACCGAATGCAGCAATCACCGAAGAGCCAGGAAGTCTAGTTGAAACCAACCTATTATTTGGGGTATTTATAAGAAAAAAAAAGCTGTCTGCTCTGAAATTGTATTTTGTTTTCTTTTTAGCACTACATAAACAGTATGACAGTCTTAACTATAGTATTTGATCATTTTAAGTGCTTGGATGTAAAATTTTACTCATCAGCATAACATATCCATGACAGTGCTCTACATAAGATCTATGTTATTCTGCAATACTGGTTTAACTATGTATTACCACTTCAGCAGGCAAAAAGATTATTAGGCAATCACAAGCATTTCATTAACTATTTTAACGCCGGTACTACAATAGTCCATATTAAGAGAAAAGAATTATATAAATAATGAGCTGTCTCAATGAGCTGTGGAGGCTCTTTTCCCTTTAGTTCATGGTCAGAGGAGAAATCTGACAGTCCTTTGGAGGAGGGACATCACTTCTGAGCTCAGCTGTGGCTCAACCCCAGGCTGCTGGCACAGGGCCCACACCTGGAGCCTCACACACCTTCACCAGAAAGCTGCAGAGACTGGATCAGGGGCAAGTTGAGGATTTTGGAAATTGTGTGGCCGGCGCTTTACCTCCTTGCACTATGCACACACCAAGCAAGTACAGGCTAACAGGGGTACGAGAGAGTTTGACTGGAGAGTCAAACATTTTCTCAACATATAGCCAAGTTAACTCAAAACTTGGCAGAAAAGCAATAGGTTTCACGCTCTGTCACATCATATCTACTTCTTTCTTACATGTAATTTTAAAATATTAGTAACTTCTAAGTTTGTGCACATTCCCAAATCTCTTTGTAAAGCCTTAGTCCTAATACCCACCATGCCTCAGCTCTTCATGTCACTATTTTTCAGACCCGCATTTCAGGGAACAGCAGGTGTAAGCTCCAGGCTGAAGGCACTGCGATATGGTAGTGCTGCTGAGGATAAACCAGCCAGGGAAGGCCATTCTTTGCCTGCAAAACAGCACCTTCCCCTTACATACCAGTTCCTTTCCAGATGTTGCACATTATTTTCCTCCCTTACATGTGGCACATAAGAGAGGCCAGGACATACTTCCTCATATGGAAGATATTGGACTCAACATCAGCTGAGCTGTAGGCTCAGTCCTTTCTGTGACTGAACTGAGTGCTTTTCATCTAGCAGCGCCCCAAGAGGAGATGTAAGCAGGGTTGCTGCTCTCAAGTTTCTGACAGATCAGAAAGCCTCTTGTTCTTTGTATGCCCAAGCCATCTGCGGGACAGCACCTACACTCCACAGCCTTCTTGCAAGAAGGGCCAGTGTTGAGGGAGCTGTTTAGTGTCCTGTTTTTGCTCTGTATGCCTGCCAGTACTAGAGATCATCCGTACCGTTCTCATTTTGGCACAGAGAACATCAAGAACCTCATCAGATTCCAGCAACTACTGATGCAACATCAGACAGAGAAGCAGCAGTGGCTGGGGTGGCCTCTCCTGCTGGAGCTGTTCTCCCCTCTTTGCTAAAGGCAGTTCAGGGGACCATGTGTCTAAACCAGTGCTCCTGAGGCATGTGTTGGTTGAGGCGGCCTCTTATGAGTAGAGGACAGAGTGTTCTCTAGGTAATGGAAACGCTTGTACCATTCACGCACCTTGACCAGATACATTTTCCTGAAATAGGCGTTCTGTCACCTACACACCCTCACACCATCTCTCTCCACTCACACTGGCATGCACAAGCAGTAAGTCACAAAGCACAAGTTTATTTTATATTATCCAGTATGTCCCTGAAATGTGAACATTATACATGACAGAACTGCACAGCTTTCCAACACATTGAATTTTTACCACATCTTAGAGATGTAGTCTTTTCAACAGGTGCAGTTACACCACCAGCAGCTCCCCAACAACCCTCTTGTCAACACACCACCCTCCCAGATACACCATCCGTGCAGCTGGTTGGTGCATTCCCTGCCCTTTCATCAAGATGACCCAGGGTTAACTAACATTTGATAACATGATTAACTTTGTCTGAAATAACTCCGGGTGTGCTCCGGGAAACAGTTCAGTTTGCCCCCCCAGCAGGGGCAATAACCTCCAGGAGAGAGCAAGTGAGCAAGCGTGCATGAAGCCTCCTTCTTTACCCAGCACAGCTGCTGACAAAGGAGGCTGTATCTCTTGCCTGCTCTGAAGTTAATCCCAGCAGTTTAAAGCAGACTTGTGAAAAAAACATGAATCTGAAGTTACTCTAAAATGCTACTCCAAGGACACATTAGTTCCACTAGAGTCAAAGTATAAGCCAGATGCAATAGGTCGAGTTCTAGTCGAAGAGACTGCAGTGAAAGTAAGAGCTAATAATTCTTAATTTGGCATAAGATGACATTCCCAACAGCTTCTGTCTCTCCTTCCAGTAATTGCGTCTTGACAGTGTACATATTAAAAAAATCATAGCACAAAAGACATTTTCTGTTGGGGGGGGGGGAGCACCTTTCTTTGTAATAGTGTCATTCTGAAAACTGAAGACACTTTCACTGAAAGGAAAAATATGCCGATCAAAACACAAAAAGGACAAAACCTCATTCATTCCTTATTTGTTTAAGAATTACTAAAAAGAAACATTTTTGTAGGAGGCTAAGGCAACAGTAATTTAGACAATAATAAATTGAGCATTGTAAGAATAACTATTCCATTGAATAAGAGAACTTTGGCAAGAAACTTTTCACATGGCATTCAACAGACATTCAAATAAATGAATGAAGTATGCAAGTTAAATTACTTCAAAAATAAAGACTTTCCAGCGGTTTACCATAATGACAACATTGTATAGAAAGATACAATAGCTCTTTGTAGCCTAAAAATTGTCAGTTTTATTTTACAAAGATGACTTCCAAAAGCATCTTGTCATGACAATTGAGTTTTGAGGAAAAAACAACCTGTCATTTGATAAATAGATGAAATTAACTGTCATTAAAACCACTTAAGCACTCCTCCTTCCTGTTATCCTTCTCATCTCGGCAGCAACTGATAAGAAGATTTCAGGGAGGCTCAGTCATTGATGGCAGAATCTACAAAAGAAACAATTTTGCATACAGTTATCATTCGCATTCACAGCTTCTCGTTATTGTATTTCACTAACCTGCACTTAATTGGCTTTCTTCTGCCACTGGCGTGAGCACAATGGACCATCTACTTCATACAAATCACCACTCACTGCTGCACCTACACCTTATACCATAAAACTATTGTAGTGGCTGCATCCTATTATGTTAATAGTGCATACAAATGTAACATTAACAAGGTCCTGTTACCCACCAACTATGAATTCCTAGTGCCAGCCAGTGCATTAGCCAGTAGGAATCAGACATTGCTCATTATCACACAGTTCGTTACTTACAGGACATGGTTGAACCTAAAATTGGTAGACTTCCCTGTAACTTCTGGAAAATAAACCACTTGTCCATGGAAACATAGCACCAAAATAAGTGAAGGACCAGATATAACAGTTACAACAGAATTAGCAAAGAGAAAAACTACAACTGCATGTTTTCCCAAAAAACATTATCCAAGATTTCGTTTGGCTAAGCAAGCAGCTTCTTTAAGAGGAAAGGAGGGCATGGATTGGTCAAAGAAACAGACCTGAGCCTTGCATAACCAGACTGGCTGCCGTGCGTCTCTGGAAGGCTGTGTGCATGGCAACCCCACCTCCAACATACAAAATAATTAATTGTAGTCCCACATTAAAGCTACCATGGCACACCTCCACCTTGGCAGATTTCTAGCTGGCTTTAATCTTTTCCATCTTCCACATGCCAGGTTCCTCACACCAACTGGCCCTCAGTGACAGCTGAGTTATTAATGCCATACACCCTGAGGCAAATGGGTTTTGCCCTTTCTTCCACCTTTCGCTAGACTACGTTGCCATTTAGTCACTGCACTGATGTAACAACTACACTTTCTTCTACCACACTGCAGCTTAACGTCTACCGATGTGACAATTGGAAGCGAGGGTCTTCATTCCTACAGGAACATAGCTGCGTTTTTGGTTAGCAACTTGCATCTTTTTCATGCCGAGGACAGAGCATATGGTCCTTCGAAGGGACATCAAAATAAATATGACAGGTCAGTGCAATCATCATACTGAATGAATTCAAATGATGCCATATCTAAAATGAAATGTGTGCACATAATAAGGATTCAAATGACCAAAAAAAAAAAAAAAATCCCCTACCCTTTATCCCTTCCTGAATTATTTATGAATTCTGCAACTCCAGCTGTTGCCACCAGCCCAAGGACATTACTTCATTTTGGGAATGACACTTCATATTAAAAGATAAGTTAACAAAAAACAAAAAAAAAGGACAGTGTAGACCATCCTTAAAAGGCCACAGCAAAGCACGATACATCTTTTCCCAGCATTTACAAAGGAAAATAATCAACAATCAATTCAGTTCATGTTTCTCAACTTGTCTCCATAATTCCAGACGCAGATTTCAACACTCATGCATTAAGTCAGCCCATGCCTTTTTAACCATTGTAGTTAGGCAAGACTCTCAAAGTGCCTTGGATCCTCCTTGTATTGGTTTTAGGGTTATCTCCCTCTAACAGTTCACCATAAACCATATGCCACCATACCGATGACTCTGCTATACTATCAGCACTCAAGTCAGTGAAAGCTTTTAGTACATAATATGGTCATTCCAAGAAAATGTGAATATTCTGCATATATGGAATTGCTTTTGATAAAAGCAATTATTTGCTCATAAATTAAAACAAAAAGAAACAGCATTTTCAACATGTGTAGTTTCAGGCACAAAGAATTGGTTTCAACTAACCATGACATTTAGATTAGCAAATTCTACATAGTGCTGCTTGCCCACTTACAGACTGCTCTGATTCAGGTTCCATCACATATTAGTGCTTAGATTTCAAACAAACAAATTGAGGGGGGAAGGCTTAGCCAGTAAGCGCAATTTCTGTTGCCTACATTTACATGACCTCCCCCTTCCCATACCCCTTCCATCAACTAAAACAAGTTCATAGTTTATCTGTAGAGCAGAGAACACAGAGATGGAATAAATGGGGATCAAACATTTGTTTTGTTTGCCACTTTATTCATAGTGGAATCTGACCATTAAATAGGTATAGAGATCTGAACTGTTACACAAAAACACCCACAGCATTAACATTGCACCACCTTCCCACTACAAGAACACACTGAGACACTTTCTTCATGCCAGGCCTAAAATTAACTGAAATGGGTCAAAATTTGCAAGTCCCTGTGTGTCAAGGAACATGACTCTTAAATATTAGCCCTTCGTGATTTACTAACAGCCTCTTTTCCACCACAAAGATCACTCTGTTCTTACCCGTGACCTTCATTTCACAGTGTTTTCTGCTTTTACATAACTGAACAGCAATTGGGTTTATGTTCTGCTCCTAGGAAATCTCAAATGCCACAAGAACTTTTAATTGATTAAGGATTTGGGGTTGTTGCTTGTTTTGTCACCTGAAAGTGAACAGTTCTAACACTAAAAGGAGATGCGTGAATAAACTTAAGAGCTTCCAAGGTACCATCACCAGAAATCTCCGGTATCACCCACAAATCTTGCAAGCCATTTGTCAGCTTCCTGCGGCTGAGAATGCACCATTTGCCATTAGCGCCAAGCTTCGTTCAGGTGTGACCCAGAATGCCAGACAGGTGGGTATTTAATAAGCAAACTCATCTTTGGGAAAGGCAGCAAAGCAAGAGATGTTACCTCTCTTGCAAGTGAGACAAGCCAATGGCTTGCAAGCAGAGCCCACTTTGGTTTAGCTGTCAGCAGTACCTCCAGCAGTACCCACTTTTGTTCAGTTTGGTACCACCGAGCTCACGCAGTGTTATTCAGGAAAAGGAGATCTAGTTAAAACAAGTTTATTTGCCCTTTGGTCTGCATCAGAACTGGCACCCAGCCCTGAACAGTCTCCCTCTTCCTTGCTACTGTGGGAAAGCTACTGAAAGAGGACCTTCCCTTCCCATCTCCTGCTGCTGGCCACAGAAACAAAAGGTACACAAACAAAGAGAACAGGCAGAGAATTTGGGATGTGTAAAATACCACTGAGCACTTAAATGTTACCCTTTGAACCTTAATTTCCAAGAGCCCCAAATTCTCCAGCTGTCACTGCTATATATTTGAGGTTATTACTCCGTCACCATTAATGATTCTCCAGTATTTTGCAAACCCCGGAGGTTATGCACAAGCTCTCTCAAAACTACAATTATTTACAGCTGCAACCCCCTCAAATGTACATAATGCTACTTTTTTTCTGAAAATTAACAAATTAAAAAACAGAACATATCTCACATTCTAGGGTTGCCATTTAGCTCTCAATGCCACAGGTTCTCAAGTGCCTCCTGAAATACTTTCTAGCTGTACTAAAGGAATGACATTTGGAAAAATCACCTGTGTGCTGATAGGAAAACATCCTTCTGAAGATTTTCACAAGCTAGTTGGATGCAATTGAAGTCAGTCCTCAGAAAATAAGGAAAGTCATCCTCATGCCCAAACATGCTCACTAAATGCTTCTGGCTATGACATTATTTCATAATTGACACATTATACACAAACACCTCAAGAAAATATCTTTTTGCGTATGTCTGGATTACACAGCCATTTATACCCAGTGTTCTTGCAGAGCCTTCCCAATGTTGCACAATGCTCTTGAATACAAATGACAAATTGATCCTTTCAGATGATAATTTTTTTAGTGTTCGATATTTTTAATGTTAAAAAAACCTGTACCTCAACATGGTCTTTTATCTAAACCTTACCCTGAACAACTGAAGTACATCCGTATTAATCTATTAGATTCTTTTCCACACCACACCTATGGCACTGCATAGATTACTGTAATTTAAATGAATTACTGCTTGAAAATTCTCATTTGGTAAGAAACATGCAGTGTTACAAGACATCGGAAAGAAAAATGTGCACTACAGTAACTAAGTTTTATAACATAGTATATCTGGGTTCTCATAAACCAGCTATTCTAAATTGTTAAAGGACAGGAATATTAGACGGATCACATAGAACACACATCAATATGTCCAAGAAGTCAATAATATGAAATTAAATCTACAGTTTATTTAGATACATTTCCATGCCCATATATGCAGAATCCACTTTAAAAACGCCATTAGGCTGGCTAAAGAATCTTATTGCAAAAGACATTAACACCAATAGTAATTCTATCTCTGCCCTGGATAACCTGCATTTTTCTCTTTAAACATCTGATCTGCTGAAACACATTGAACAAAAAGAACTTGGAAAAAAAAAGAAAAAACAGAAAAGAAAAATCAAGTTCTTTTGTTACATTATTCCACATATTACTACTGTTTAAGGATGACTCGTTTAAGACTGCACATTTCAACTACCTAACAGTAAAGAATGAAAAGCTTCTTGCTACAAGCTAAAAAGAAAGTCTTTACCATGCTCCTTGAAGAGCTCATTTTCACATTACTCAGGCTTCATTATGCTGAATCAATATTCGTTTAGTCACTGGGGTTATTGACATATTTTAAAATAAAAGTATACCCTTCAGCTACTGCACTCATTACGGGTAATTTGTCTTGTCAGGGAGCAGGGAATATTATCCCAGTCTTTCAGGGGCTGACAGCCCATGGAAATACCTCCCCTTGGTTACAACTGTAAATAATTTTAAGGTAAAATATTGAAAAATCAATGACTGTTTCCTGCAATCTGTCACAAACAAATCAATCATAATCTGCACAGCCAGAGAGTATGATTTGAAGGAGATGAGAGCAGATGTAATTCTTGGCTGGAATCTCTCATTTCAAAATCACTTCACATAATGGTGTCATCATTTAAACACTTAGCAGTCACTGCAACTGCCACTCATAACATCTAGTTGGACAAAACCGCAAGGAAGAGGAGGAGAAATGCCATTGCTGTTATGTAAACAAACACTTTATTTAAATGGTTGCAACATTAGCAAATGTCACAGAACAGCTCGGCTTGTCTCTCCACGAAAGTCCAAGACGCTTTTCTTTCTCAATGGAAGACTGTCTATAAACTAGCCTCTCGCAAAGCGTTTTAAAACAAAACTAGGCTTCACAAAAGGTGAGCAATAATATCTGGTACTAAAACTATTTCTAAAAATATTTCAATTTCATTCACTCCAAATTGCTGGTAACAGAATTACGCATCAAATTCTCAAGAGATTAAGAAAGGAAAATTGTCTGAGGTACCTTTGTCTTTTTAAGAGCAATAAAGATTTCAATGCTTCTTTGTCCTCTATATATTACATTTCACATCTAATTTTCATTAAGCACACACCAACTCAACTTTAGCGTAGGTAACCAGTGCAGAGTACATGGGGAAAGAAAGTCATAACCTACACAAATTAATTGATAATACATTTTCAACTTGCACTCAAAGAGATTAACTTTTGTATATGGAATTACATTTGTATAAAGGATCAATTTATACATAAAGAATTAACTACTGTGCAGTCAAAATGCTATAAACTGATCTTTGTAAATGTGAATCATTTGTGTAAAACTAATCTATTTTTCTAGAGTAACACTAATGCTTGGACTGAAATTATTTCTTCATTTGTGTGTCCCCCCCACCCCAGACTATATTTTCACCCTGACACTACAGTGTTTGAGACACTTCTGTGCAGATCAGTCAAGACAAAAAAGCAGCAGACAAGATGAAATTGTTGTGCAACTGCAACCATGGGGCTAAGCCTGCATTCCTTGCGCAAACAAAATTCACAAATGCTCATGGAGTGTTTCACTCTGGAGTCTACAATTTGAGCTCTTAATCTTTAATGTGCAGAGCCCGTTATCACATATTCATTTTAATCACATTAACCTCACCAACTCATATTTCTGAATATTTATCTCAACTGTGAGACTAAGAAAAAAAAAATGCAATCAAAAAGATGAAATTATTTTCTCTTTTCTTGCAAAAAAAAAAAAAAAAATCCCTTAATACTGTTTTTAAAAATGAAAGAATAGGGCATATTGTACATCTAAGTAAACCTCTCCAAGGTTTGCCTTCCTTTAAAGCAGGCTTTAAGTCTCTTTATCTTTTACATGGAAAATACACATCTCTAACTCTTTATTGATACACATCAAAACCACTATTGTTTGTAGCAGCTGGACAGATTCTCTTTCTTTGCAAAAGAAACTATTAAAAAAAAAAAAAAGAAACCAAAGTCTTAGCCCAGAAGAAACAGCTACCGCCTTAGAGGCTAACTAAGTGCAGGAAAACTGCAAACACCAGCCGTGAAGTGAATCAGCTTATCCTGGGGAAAGGCCACTCCATTGTGAAAGGAAGCGGGAGGAGGCAGAGGGTGAGTAATTGCTAAAAACAAAAGTAGCTCCTACAAATGAGTTGCAGTACCTCACTTTTTCCCTGGATCCGATCTATAATGAAGCTATCCGATACAGAGACAGCCGCAGGCTCATCAGCCCTTTTAAGTCTCCTCACTGGCCAACCGACACTCACAGAGGGAAGACCCAGCTTACTATGTTAAGCCATTCTGGGAGGGAGAAGCGGTGTGCCATACTGACCGTTTCGGCATCTTTCCCCAGTGCCATTCCCCTGAGCCAGGTTGTTATTTCTCACTACAATCGCCTAATTAGGTGGGTCAAGAATCACAGGAGACAGAAGAGATCCATTCTTCCTACGTGCCACATCTTCTATTTGTAAAAATGAAGGCCATGACTCTTCCCCTCCATTGTAAGGCACTTAATAAATGTTAATAATAATTAAGTCAGACACATCTCCCAGACAACACTGTCAGACCTTTTCTTGCAATATTTGAGAACTATTGGGCTCAGGAGGGAGCTCCCACAAGTTCCAGACAGAGACTCGCAAGTTCCATCCTTGGATGCAAGAGGTCATAGAGGGCTGCGCCACAGCAGACATTTTGCAACCGCTCCCCAACAAGAGAAGCCCTAAGAAGAAAGAGCAGCACATGCTGTGGCACTACAGATGTTTACGGGGAGTTCATGGGTCAGCACGATGATTGCTATTTTCTGCTGGACAAAGCATTAAGATGCTGTAACAGCTAAGAGGACTGTGAAGTCTTTCTGGTTCATAAGTTGAACTGGCCTCAATTTATTGAATAAAAAGGTATTTTTCTCCACTGCATCTTTCTCAAGAAAGAAAAGAACTACAGGTTATGAAAGGGCTGAAAAAAGAAAAGACACTGGCTTAAAAAAAACCCTAGTAGCATTTCCTCTAGTACCTACCTTTTCGGTTTACTGCTCTCACTCACAATGTCCATTTAAGCTGCTAGTTCATTTATGTTCATTTACTTAATGCAGCTGCACATGATCACTGAACAATAAAGCAGTGCAATGTTACACCATGCTATATTACTGATATTACACTATTATCAATACTCTACCTAATGAAGTTTATAAAGTCTTCATGTTTGGGTGTTATGTAAAGAATAATCCTGCTTTGAAATAGCTCCTGCATTGCAACTCTGTTCCTCCTTTCTTCAGCATTGCTTAGACCAGTCTCACTGAGCTCATCTGAAGAAGACAAAAAGGAAAGAAAAAAAAGAGCATGCTTATTACAATGCTAGTCATCTGCACCACATGATTTTCTTAACAGAAACAGGACTAAAGCCGATGTATCTGGAAACATTAATTCTGCATTTTGTTAGAGACAAAATCCAGTCCTGCAAAGGAAAGTGCTACTATTGCAGTGCCTTACTTAATGAATCATAAGATACACAAAACAAATTACTTACCATTAACTCTGAATAGGACTTAATATGGTTAAGAAGAGCTGCAAGCTCAGACACATTCCGGCTTTGTACGACGTCTCTTCCTGAACTCAGGCAGGTACAGGATACGATGGACTGTTGGATTCCTTTTCCCCATCATGGAGCTCACTGCTGTTGCTCTTGGGTGCATTCTATAAATGCAAAAAATGGACATACAGAGAACAGGGAAATGGAACAAAAAGATAGTATTTGTCACTAATTTAGACAGCAGGTTTCTCTTACAAACGAGGATTACAGACTGAACAATTCAAGGGTTTCTTCACCCATTGAACTAGTATGTTTGTTAAATCCCACAGACACTATGTTAGGACCACATCCCACTGGATAGTGTTCAAGTCTACGTTTTCTGAGAAGCGCATCATAAATGGGTGCCTATGGAAATCAAAGATCTGTGGAATATGGACATTTAATGGCATTTAGCTAATGAATCAGTAATAGCATTAATAACTTGCTTTTGCTCAAAAGCACAATGGTGTAATTAATTATATGAGTACGGACGCCAATTTAAATCTGAACATTTCTGAGAAAAGCAGAGGGTCCCAGTTAGGTAAACAGAGGCACAGAGGTTACATGAACAAATCCAGGTCATAGGATGTGCCAGAACCCAAACAAGAAAACAAAGATTCAAGACTCCTAGTCCCTTCCCTACTACCAAGTCTTGCCATCACCTCCTCAGCCAGTATAAAAGTCTCTCAGCTGTTCTGCAGCCTCCTCTCAGACAACTATCTGGGTGACATTGGTTTAAGTTTTACGTAGGTACACGGTAGCACAGTTTATACCACAGAGAATATCAGCTGAATTTTAACTGTAGAAAGAAATTAAATACTGAAACAAACTTAAGAAAAAGCAAAGAGCAAAAAGTTCCTTAAAAATAACTTTCAAAACCTAAGCTCTACAGACCTGTCCTCTCCCCAGGAGACGTTCATGGACCCTAACGCCTACAGAAGCTGGGAGAGGGTAAGGTCCTCCCTAGACAACAGCCAGGAAGTCTGTACAAAGTAATTCTTGCACCGTTAATATCATAAAGAAGTTGTAGGCACCTTTTTATAATGACAGAGTATTCTTAATAAAAGCTTCAAGCAGGTTTTATAGCTGCATATTATCCAATGAAACCAGTAATAAACAGCACTGTAGCGTTATTTAGTGCAACTCCAATACGCCAGGAGTCGCAACCTCAGTTTTATTTATCACACGGGCTAAAATGTTAGTTCTTGGCTTTACAGTAGCAGCCAAGCCTGTAGCTATTTTATCCCAGCACACTGCCATCTGGATATTGATACTTTGCTACAGGATATGAAAGAAGAGCATAGTTACCTAATACAGCTTAATTGAAAACAGAGGACCTACATATTATACCATGCATTATTCTAAACAAAATTAAATCTGAAGGGCATGAAAAGTTCTGTAGATGTCAGCAGAGAATATTTCAGAGGTAAACGCTGGGTTCTTGATCTGCAAATAGAAATGCTGAGAAATACCATGAAAAAGTTGTGCTTATGAAAAGAAAAAGCTAGTTTTCTCTCTGTTGTGGAAAAAAATTAGCTCAGGAAGATGCACCTCCTTCAGGAAGAGCAGGAGAGTGACCAGTCACAAGTTTATTAGAACAGCAAAGTCTCTGTTATGATGATCCGCATTCACCTTGAAAGGTCTGACTGGCTTGCTTTTTTCCCCTCAAACAACGATTTATATTAAAAAAGAAAAAAAAAAAAAAAGATTATGATTCTGGCTCTACAAATACATTTACTTTAATTTGCAGAAAACAGCTTCAAGAATCATTTGCATCTGCATTATCCACATTAAGTAACAGAAACTAAAAGGCTCTAATATTAATAAAAGTCAGAAATTATGAACTGTTAAAAATAATTCTTTGGGTGTAAGGCTAGAAAGGCTACCTGGCTTTACATTTCTCCTCAGAGAGGTAATGCTGAGGTCTCGCAAATATGGGTCATAAAGACTGCAAATATATGTAAGTGAAGTAGATAAAGCACAAAGCCTTTTGAACACAACACTGCTATTAAAAGTCACCCACCTCTAACACCCACACTGGAGGCCAGATTCCAGCTACGGGAGCTCTCACCACACTGCAGCACCTGCTGTCAAAAGGGAATTTGCCACCGTATGGAAAGCTGCAGGCACATGCACGTCCCATAAAACTGCACAGGGAGCCACAGCCACCCTTCCCGCTGAGGTACTCACAATAAGAAGCCAACTAATAGTAGATGTGGCTTGCTTTAAGTAAAAAACTTGTTTAGACATGAAAGAGAGCAGTTTTTCATTTTTTCCACTAAAGTCAATGATTAGGAGAGTCTTATTTTCTGCACGTGCCCATGGAACTGTAAGCAAAATAAACCCTAAAGACATTCTTAACTTAGTCCACGTTATGCCAACAAATTCAGGCAAATCGCACTATTTAAGTTAATTACAGGAAATTTCAAGGAAACTGAAATATGGTCAAGATCTTTGGAGTTACACGTTCAATACAATAACTACGTGCTTAAAAGGCTTGCCAGCTGCACTTCTGTGTATGGGTTTATTCCACATACTAAACTGGTTTGCTGATGCAATTTAAAAAAGGACTGAGACTGATAATCAGTTTTTTTTTAGCAGACAAAAAGTGATTTTTACATAGGAAGGCTTGTCGAGAAAAACAAAAGTCTACCGAAGCTACCTAATACCCAATTGCCAGACGCAGGAAAGAAGAGTTATTTTAGGTGTTCGCGAGTTTACACCTCACTCTCAGACGGCAAACGCAGAGTGCGCTAACGAGTAGAATCTCGGGTAAAGTGCGTGCAGGCAGCAGAAACAACAGAGAAGTTAAGGGTGGCTTGCAGAGCTCTTCCCGAGATCATTCACCTAGGCTAAGAGCCACCAGTCACCAGCACTGCCACGGCAAGTACTGACCCTGCAACTCCCAGCATTTCATCTTAGGGAAGCCAGCAGCGACACGCACGCAAGTTAAGTATCTGCAGGAAAGCGCCCCTAAGTTTTATTGCCGATGCTTCAGCCAGTATTTTATATACATTGTTTTAGCTCTTGCTCAGCTAATAATGTATTGATTTAACATAGAAAAACACAAGCCCCTCCCTCCTCTTTGCACACTAATTAGTTCTACTTCCATGGTAGTGCACAGGTGAGAAAAGGAAATTTTTTTCTCTTCATGCATAATTAAAAAGATAAATATTCTCTTTTTCCTGTTATTAGTATGAGTTGTTAGTACTTTTAAATACCCTGTATAAAACATGTCTTAGCAGATGTGTCCAGCACCAATTTCCACTACCATCTGAGTCTTAGTATTTTGTTTATAGGGACAACTTTAAACAGAACAGAGTAACTGGGGATGTGGGGAGAGGGGGAATTTTTTTCTTTTTTTAAAATGTATTTCATTTGTAAAGGGGATTCCCTTGAACATCACATACAGATCTTTTGGTAATATATTCACAAATTGAAGTGGAGAAACAAATTATTCAGTAAGTGTTTAGGGTCAGGTATTCCGATAAAGAAATATCAAAAAGGTTTTGAGAAAACAGCCTCCTTCTCATCTACCCCTGTAAAAAGAAAAAAAAAAAAGTTGAAATGATCTCCTAATGCATCTCCCTTCATAATTCATGCCGAAAGATGACATTTTCTCAGGATCTTAATTAAGATAATGATGAACACCTGTGTCGGCATTCTTTGGCAAGACAGCATTATCCATCATAATCTTTTAAGTACTCTCAAAAAACCCCAACAAAATCGTATGTATGACGGAACCAATCTGTTGCCTCTCCTTGCACTAAGTTTTACATCTCAGACACACACAAAATAATTAGATCTTTAAAGACTGCAATAAAAGCAGGATCGTTAGATTTTAAAGTTTCAACAGAAAGTAGCTATTAAAGTAATTAAATTAAGGTGTATTATATCCAAGATACCCAAGTTTAACTCAATCCACTACAAGCCACTTGGAACCGAACCACTTAATTAGAGCCTACCAGTGGCTGTACTTGTAAAATATAATTTACTATTATTTTCAAGATCACCCTACCTCTTTTTCCCCCTCCCAGAAAGAACATATTCACAGCTGATCCCTATTATATGTTCATGCACTAATTTATTAAGCTATTTTACGCTGTACCACATATGTTTGCACACTCTAAATGAAATTATGCAAACGAAACCAGGGTAGAAAAACAAATATGCAAGTTCAAATATTGCTACATTTTGGGTCACCACGTTTTGTACAGTCATCTCAAATCCAAGTTCCCCTCATGTCAAAAACTCTACTGGAGTCTGACAACTAAAGTAAACAAAGACCATTCTAAACAGCTTTGCAGGACCAGCCCATCAGACTGAAGGCTGTAAAAATAGTGACTTTAATTACTTATTTATACAAGTTGAATTTAAATTCACAAGTCTTTAATTTAAATAAAATGAAGAGCACACGGCCAGCCTATAAATCCTACCCATTGTTAAGTAATGTTTCTTCTATTGCACTAACAGTTTAGTTTCCAGGAAATTATGACAACAACACAAAGTATAAAATTTTCATCTTATTCCACTGACAGCTGCAAAGCAAACACCTGATACTGAGAACTTATCCGCACCTTCAAATATACATACCTTCAGTAAAAACAAAGAGAAGACGCAAATGTATCCTCAAGCCCCCCATTTGTTAGTAGAACTGATAGAACTACATAAACAAGAGTTGTGAGACAAACTTCTCATTTCCCTTTAATCAAAGAGCTGAAAAGTCCTGCAAAGCAGATTACTCTTAGGCTTTCACATTTTAATATCCTTCTATCAGAGGAAAAAGTTGCTGTGACTAGTCATTCAGTAGAGCTATCAATGTGCAAATAAAGCAGAAAATAGAGACATCCTTAAGAAATGAGTCTCAAATTTGATATAAAGTGAAGGTGACAACCACAGCAACAGAACTATAAACTAAATGTTTCAATATCTTGAAGAATTATCTACAGTTCTTTTAAAACTGCAAAGAATATAACAGTGGCATAATGTGGTGAGAATGTTAGTTTGATAGACACTTAGAATCCTAGTGGCATAAGAATCCTATCACTACCGTTTATTAATCAGCTCTAGTATTATGTTGCAATGCATGAAAGTATGCATGAACTCACCACAGTTTCCAAAATGCACGCCTACAGAACCAAGATTAGTAGAACATCAGAAATAAAAAGGGTAATTTTACATGAAATTAACCTTACCTCCTCCTCAAGAAAGTCAGATGCCGTGGAAAAATGGTTAAAACTTCTGCTTCTCCCTGTAAAGAAATAGGCAAGGAAAAGCAGTTACTCATTCTGCTTGCATATAAAATGAACGTTAAATGTATACAACTTTACCAGATGATACCTCTACTCCTCGAACAAGGGATATTGTCAAACGATTATGACAGAAGCGCTTTTGAGTGGAAAAAGAAATGTGGTGTTTCAGAGCGGTAACTAAAATTAACCCAGGGACAAACATCAGTGACATCGTGCAGCTGAAAACTGATGAAAGTGCACACCTGTGTGGATTGAGCATGTAAGAGAGCGTGCGATCCGGTGCGAGACCCTTCCCGCTTACCGGGGCACAACCCACAAGGATTTTAAAGAGACGAAACACCGTACACTTCCACATTAAAAAAAAAAAAAAAAAAAACCAAACAAGTCAGACAAAAAGACACATTTCCATATAATTTTATTTATTTTTTTTTTTAAGCCACGCTAAATTTTGTTTCGCTGTTTCATCCAAGAA
This sequence comes from Charadrius vociferus, assembly GCF_000708025.1. NCBI lineage: Eukaryota > Metazoa > Chordata > Aves > Charadriiformes > Charadriidae > Charadrius > Charadrius vociferus. The sequence goes on from NW_009646556.1 coordinate 298,252, forward strand.
CGGAAAACAAAAAGGAGGAGTGACCCTGCCAATCAGCCTTTTCTGCGCCGTTCAGACATGCAATGTGATGTTCCAGTAAATGTTTATTTGAATGGTCTCCCAGGCACCAGCTGTACGCGAGCACCAAATAAAAAAAAAAAAAAAAAAAAAAAAAAAATTAAAAAAGGGGAAAAGAAGAGAAAGGATGGAAACGCCAGACAAAGCGCTGCTCGACAGCAGCCCCGAGGAGGGTGCCGACACCCAACGCCTCCCCGGGCTTCCCGTACGCCGCTCCCGCGCTCGCCGCCTTTCTGCGGGGCCCGGCGCGGCAGCGTCCTCTGGCACGGCGCGGGGAAACACCGGCCCCGGGACGGCGGGCGACAGCGGCTATAGCGCCGGCGCCCCC
>NW_009646556.1:299399-299857 GCF_000708025.1 Charadrius vociferus
AAAATAAATAAGATAAATCTAATTAAATCCCCCTCCCCCCGCCTCCCCGGAAAGGCCCGGTGGGTGCGAGGCGGGACCGGCCCCGCGGGTGCTGGGTGGCCGCGGCGGAGGGAGCAGCGCCGTGCCTCAGCCGCGAGGGGAAAGAAAAAGCGAGGAGGGAATAAATCGGGATATGTTCCTGTTGGGAAATGTATCTGGTGGAATCAAAGGAGATTACATCTCCTGATCGGCGGGGATTTATCCCGGTTCATATGGTTTTAATCTGCTTTCGCCTCGACCCTGTTATGAGCCGGGGAGGGGGAGGATACCCGGTGCGCTCTCAGATCCGCGGGCAAAACCTCGTTCCGAACGACTTCTGCAGCCCCATCTCCGCCCCCACCGCTCCCCCTCCGGATTCCCCTTCTCCTGGGACCGGCGCTGGGAAAGACTAAATCCCTCCCGTCCCGCTCACGGCCTCC
>NW_009646556.1:300854-301099 GCF_000708025.1 Charadrius vociferus
GCGCCCGCGAAGCCCCGGCCACAGCGGCCCCAGCCCGGCAGCGCGGCGGCTCCCTCCCGGGCGCTTGGGCTCCCGGGTATATGTGTGCGCCTGGCCATGTCGTATCCTCAGGGTTACTTGTACCAGCCGTCAGCGTCCTTGGCTCTCTACTCCTGCCCGGCGTACAGCACCAGCGTGATCTCCGGACCCAGGACCGATGAACTTGGGAGATCTTCTTCGGGCTCCGCTTTTTCCCCTTATGCCGG
>NW_009646556.1:303610-305004 GCF_000708025.1 Charadrius vociferus
GGTTACACGAACTACGGGTCCTTCGGGGCCCTGCACGGGCACCACGCCGGCGGCCCCGCCGCCGCCGCCCCCGGCGCCCACTTCAATGGATTAAACCAGACTGTCCTCAGCAGAGCCGAGAGCCTGGCTAAAGACACTAAAATGATCAGGAGCCAGTCCCAAGTAGACCTTTGCAAAGACTCACCTTACGAACTGAAGAAAGGTATGTCCAACATTTAATATCGGCTTCTCTTCCTAACCCCCCTCCCGGGACTGTGGTTTTGTTCTTTTTTTTTTTTTTTAATTTATTGAGAGAAATAATAAATTGCTTTGGCAGTTATTTTTCCACTACCAAAAGAAAAAAAAACCACAAAACAAAACAAACAGAAAAAGACCAGCTACCCCCTCGCTCCCAGCACCCCCTTCAAAAGTTTATAGAGTCTATTGGAAATGGCTGGGTGGAAACCACCCAGAAATGTCTTAACCAAGTGAAAAGCAAACGAGTGACACACTCTCTCTCACACACACAAAGAAGAAAGATTTGTATTAAATCTTATTCTGTATATTTAATGTAGCTTTTTGTATTTAAATTGATAATACAGTATCTTTGAAGTAAATTATGAAATCAAGACACCTGTACAGGCATTAATGTTGTTTTCGTAATATAAATATATACATTTCTGTGTCTTTTTCCGAATTGTTTCATAGTTTTAAAATATATATATACAAGTTTAATTTAATTTTTTATGCCTATTGTTTTTTTTTCCTTGGGTGTGAGCTAAACTATAATGCAAAAAAAAAAAAAGGAAATAGGTTATACTTATTAGATACAAAAAAACTGCAGCCGCCTTTGTAAAATGCAAATATTTAATTAAAAGAGATTTTTAACAGAATCAAAACCACTCATTTTTTGCAACGGGCAGATACGTGCATAGCTGCGAAGAAAAATACACGTTTTAAAAGAGACGCGGGGCTCGGTTTACTACTCTTTACAGAAATACCTGCAGCCTTTTCCAAAGTGACTGACGATTTCTAAAAGGTCGGGCTCTGGCGGCGAGAGCCGCCCGCGGGGCCGGGGAGAGGCGGGCGGCGGCGGCAGCGGGACGGGGACAGGCGCGGGAGGGACGCAGTTTCCGGAGGTAAAAGCTCAGATCAGGCCACGCACAAAGGCACTTGTTAGAAACACCAAATCGAAGCGCAGTCCCATCTTTTAACCTAATTACTTCCAATCAGTGTCGCGTTTTATGCAAAGCAATCAGCTGGTGAACTTTGCTAATGAGTTCGATTTTCTGCCAGATTTAGCCCGCGTCGCTGCTGCAGAGGTGCTGCGGCGGTGTCCGGGGATGGGGATCGCGCAGGCGGAGGCGCTCGGTGCAGCGGGGGACGCCTCGGCCCCGGTCCCTTCCCTCCCCCTC
>NW_009646556.1:305296-307056 GCF_000708025.1 Charadrius vociferus
CCTGCGAGCCCTCTCGGCGCGTTTCTGTCGCTCCCCAGACCCAGCCAGGGGGAGAGCGGGTCCCTGAGCGCGTTCGGTGCTCCCCAGCTCAACCTCACACCGAAAGTCAGTACCCGTCGGTGCGGGGATCCGAGCAGCCCCAGTCCCCTCCGAACAAATAACGGCGAGGAACTGTTCCAGCACCTGGCTCCGGGGACGGGATTTTCCCGGTTAAAATCGGATTTTGTGGGTGGCAGTTGTACGCGAGCGCATCGCCTCTGTTAACGTGACGGGAACATGGCTGGGACTGCCGGAGCCGGTGCTGGTGCCGAGACACCCCTCCGTTTTGTTTGGTTTTTTTTTTCTTTACAAGCCAGATAATAATTTTGTAATCTCTTCAACTTTGTCAGAGCCACTTATTAGCTGTACCAGGTTTAATCATGCATATTTACCTTTTACGGGATTTTAAATAGTAGTTTGTATTTTACATTTTAAAGATGCAGTCCATGTTCACTAGGTTATACGATCTTTGTAGACACTCTGGTTTAAAATCGAAATTGTTTCAAGCTGAATGTGTAAAGAATCAAATATTCCTGGGATAACAGTATGTTATTTTGTCACTTTATAAATTATAAATGTTTTTTTTTAAAAAAACTCGAATTCCTCAGTTGGATCTTTTATTTCCAGTCGGGGACACCCGCAGGAAGGCGGTATTTTTCGTGCAGCAGTGCGCTTTATTGCCCTCACCTGCCTTGTTTAACACGGGAAAAAGTTCGCGTGGTGCGGGGCAGGGGCAGAGCTGGCCCGGGCGGGAGCAGCTCCGATGTGCGGAGCTGAAGGCAAACCGCCGCGGGTCGCCCCCAGCCCGGGCTCTTCCCGGCACCTTCGCTCCCGGCGGACACTACCTCTGGCTGAACTCGGGCGGAACTCCCGAGCGCCCTTCGCTACAGGGAGCGGGCAAAGCCCCTCCGGGGACAACAGGTCCCGTAGTGGAACGACTATGTCACAATAAATAGGTTTTAATTATTCATCTAGCTATGGATTTTCTTCTTTTCTTTTTTTTTTTTTTTAATTTTCGCTCTACCTCCCCCCCCCGGATCTTCCTATCCCCGAAAAAGCTCCCGTAGAGTGGAACGAATGTCACAATAAATAGGTTTTAATTATTCATCTAGCTATGGATTTTCTTCTTTTTTTTTTTTTTTTTTTAATTGTCGCTCTACCTTCCCCCAGCTGATCTTCCTATCTCCGAAAAAGCTATTTTGCAAAGCAGCTTAGGAGCTTCGCTCGTTCAAAAGCCCCATTCCTTATAATCGGGGCTATTTTGAATAGGTCTATCAGCGATCTCAATACGGTTTTCGTTTGATGTATAAATTCCTAAGGGAATTAACCGTTTCCTTTAGGTTGCAGCCTATCACCTATTTGAAACCATAACTATTATTGTAGCGCCATCGATTTCATACAATTTTATTATTCACCCTTTTCCTCTGCCACAGGAGATGTACTGTACAGCCTGTCTTTAACATAACCACGATTTTCCCAGTTTCTTTTTTCTAACGGAGCAGGGGAGAGGGGGCAGCGTCCGCCTGTTTCGCCTCTAGCATGTTAATTTGTTGTTAAAAAAAATAATTTTTGAGGATATCTTAAAATGAAAATAACGTCTGGTGCCAATTAAAGCTGCCGTGGGTTACTCAGCAGAAGCCTCCGGAGAGGCCGGAAGCGACGCTTCACGCTGGGAGCGGACCCCTGCCGGGACACCGGGCAGGGCCGCGGGCCGTCCCGCG
>NW_009646556.1:307874-309268 GCF_000708025.1 Charadrius vociferus
CCCCCCGAGCTCCGGCGGGGGCGGCGGGACCCCCCCTGTACCTCCAGCCCCGCTTCTCAATCGCGGAGACGGAGGGCGGGAAAGGCGGGAAGCCTGGCGCAGCCCGCAGCCCTGCTGCTTCCTCTTTCACGCTCAAAAACAAAACAAATCCTAATTTAGACCCTCAACACCCCGGACCGTGTTTACATCCCCCCCGCTGCTCTCCCCGCGAGTGTTGCTTTTCCAATTGTCCCGATTAACCTACGGGGCTCCCGCGCGGCGCGGAGCCTCCGCGGCGGCCGGGACGGCGCGATCGCGTCTAATTGGCTTATTGAGCTTCTCCCCCCCCCATCCTGGTAAGAGGATCTGAACAGCATCTTCTCTTGTCGTGCCTAGGAACTACTTGAAAGCCCCTCCGCCAAGAGAACGCGGGAAATCACACGGTCAGCAAGTTTAAAGGAGGCTACTAAAAAATATCCCAGGGTTTTTGCAGTAGGGAAAAGTACAGGAACTTCAACCCAAACCCCCTCTTCTGCCAAACTCCAGAGGGGGCATACATATAAACAAACAAAAAAAAAAAAGATAAAGAAAAGAAAGAAAAAATAAAAAAGGAAAACTCGGCCTCACGGGCGACGGGCATTCCCGGCTCGGCGGGCCCCGCCCGTCCCCGCCGAGCCCGGGGACCCGGGGGGGAGCGGCAGGGGAGTGCCAGGGGAGCCCCCCCCCCGCTCCCCTCTTTCTGTGACCTGCCTAGATTATTAGTAAGGACATCTGCGGCTGGCAAGGGAACAAGTGTTACCAAAACCAGAACCGGCTGTTTTTCCAAATGAGCAATATGTTAATTCCTCATCCCCCCTCTGGTTTCTTTAAAACCTGGCACAAATACATCAATAGCGGAGAATAAGGAGCCTTTGCAGAGAACAAGTGGCAGTTTTGAATTTACCTTTTGTGTGCGCCTCAGATGCAATCTTGAGGCATTTTTTCCCCTCTCTCCCACAGAAAACGAGTGTTAATCTGCCCTATCTTGGGACCCAAAAGGATTGGAGTGGAGTAGATATTCACTGGAATCACATAGGGGAATAAGGGTCTTGCTTTATTGAATCATCAAATCCCAGGAATGAAGCTCTTAATTAATTATGGGTGCTAAAAATTCAGGCCAGCTGTTTCTTTTTACTTGGCTCTGACAGAGAAAGACAAAGTCTACATCGAGATCTTCTAAGGCGCATTCAGCATAAATCAGCGCCCTCGGCGGCGCTCCCGGCCGCGGCGGGGACAGATCCCGGTGACAGATGGCGCATTGTCCCCGCATTCCTCCACCGCCCCTCCGCGGGCGCGGAAGCGGCCGCCCGGCCCCAGGACCTTTCTCTACCGGGGAAAGCGCTCTCCCGGGGCCGGCGAGGGACGGGCCGCGCCTG
>NW_009646556.1:310000-326012 GCF_000708025.1 Charadrius vociferus
CCGGCAAGGGGCCGCATCCCGCCCGCGTCCGCCGGGATCCGCCGGGCCCCGCCGGGCCCTGCGGCTGGGACGGGGGGGTCTCGGTCCAGACACCTCTTTTCCAGCGAAATTGCCTTTTATTTGCTTAAAGCAAACCACAGAGCTCTCCGCGCTCATGCCTGATGGATGCAAATGTAAATGTGCACTTATTTAATTGGATCAGGTCCCAAGATAAAAGAGATAAACGGCTCCCAGTTTGCCAAGTTATTTTCAGAGGCATGCAGCGATGTGTGGAGGGAAAGTTAATGAAGAGGAGAAGAGACGCACTGTACTTAAAATACCTCGGGTCTACGCTCGGGCATGGGGAAGCCTCGGACGGCGGAGCGGCGGGCGGCGCTGGGCTCCGCGTCCCGGCCCCGCTCGGGTCCCCGGAGCGGCGGAACGGCGGGTAACGGCCTCACCTGAGCCGGGCGGGGCGGGGGGAGGCTGCGCCGGACGAGGCAGTTAATGCTCTGCCCCCCTTCCCTCCACCAAATTGCTCTCCGTTACCGCTGTCTCCCCTTGTTCCTCCCCGTGTTCTACATTCGTATGCATGAGACATTAACAGACGGTTATTGATACAAACATAGTTTTTGTTGCTAAAGGCCTTCCAAAACAAATTCTCCGGCTGAATGCCAATGTATGCATGTTGGCTGGTGACAGCTGATTAGTGAAATGATTTACGGCCAAGTTAAAAAAAATGATACTGTCAAAGGCAGCAATTTGAAAAAAAGATAAGACAGCACAGCCTCAAGGCTTCCCACTGTAAAGCCACCCAACAAATCTAAACCTACACTACAAATACCTGAAACACTCAGGGAATCAATTGGTCGCAGATTAAACGCAGTCTCTATTCTGACTCGCCCTGGTAATCCGCAGCTCTCCACAGGAGCAGCCCCTCGATTTATGCCTTCCGTCTCACCTGCGGCAGGGCCCGCTCCTGCCCCACCACCCCGCCGGCCTCCTGGCCTCCCCGCAAGCGGAGACTTAGGCCTCCTTTTTGTTTCAAGACTTTTTCTCTCATTAATTGATTAAAAAAATCCCCCCTTCCCTCATTTCTCTGTAGCTCTTCTTCATAAAGAAAGCTTTTGCTCTGCAATAAAGTAAGAGACTTTGATCCCAGATCATCCTCTTAGGCCTTCCAGCTGAAATCAGCGGAGAAACTATGTGGAGTTATTGTTCGCACTTGCTGCACTTCTGATTCAGAAAGGGCTGATTTATTAGCTTGTCAAGGGAAGCATTGTTCAGGAAGGCAATCAAAAAGCACTTACCTAGCTAAACTAAAATTACTGCCTTTTCAGTGGCTAATTTGTATAACTCCCATGGAGGAACTTGGGAAGTGTTTGATGAGGCATAAAATGATGATTAATGAATTTATTGGCCTGCTGCTCATCAAATAGGAGTAGTATATCTTTCCTCTATTGGGCGTTGGGTCTAATGCTACATGTCTGTGTAAAGCAAGTCCAATATGATCTCCTTTTTAGCCCCCTTTTAACCCCCATGACCTGAAGAATATCTCCGTGTAACAGAGGCAACATCAGGGGACTGCAGAGACAAAGAGCCTGTTTGATAAAACGGTAAATGAGAAACGCGGGGAAAGTTGCTGCAGGGACAGATCTCCTCAGTTTTCGGCTTTCAATCACTTTGACTACTGAAGTGGGAAGAATGTAGAAACTAGATAAGGTGTGAGAAGCGAAAAGAAAATGACAAACCAATTTTAACTTTCATAAAGGATCCAGCCAAACAACTTCATTGCTACTTGAAAGAACGAACGAGTGCGGGAAGTGCTGGGATTCCTGAGCCATCAGGCGTGCTGCAGCCCCTCACCACCCTGCTGCACAGGGAGAGACGGGCAATGTGCCCCCAAACTGACTGTATCCAGGGCTAGCCTGCAACCTAATCGGCACTCTGATCAGATTTGATGCAACCATTTTGAGCCAAAAAATTTTACCTTCTTTTTCCTCCACTGAAATAGCCTGGGGCTTTCTCCTCTGATCAGTGTTTAATGCTTGAATCACTATTTTGGGGCTAAAGGCTTCTGAGAGAAATTACATACTTGCCCCCTTCTAAAAGCCCATACTAAATTACTGGGGATTCAGTGCCCACCTGCATGCACACATGACCAACAAGGTATCTTATGCTCTACATGTTGCTGCTTTGAACAGGTTAAGAACCGCAGAAAATCAGAAACATTGTTGACATTCTCAAAAACTTGTTAAAATAAATTTGCCTCAGATTTGGACTCAGGGATCCTCCCAGGATCGAATCAATTTAGCTCTTAGCTTCTACACACCATTCCCTGTTCCTGCAGCTCTGAAGCTTCTTGAGGGATCTGCAACTCGCACATATCCCAGCGAAGGTGCACAGGCCTTTGCTGGAACCTGCTGCCAAAAAAGCAGGTTCTCTCATTACCTTTTGGGGCTTTGCAGAAGCACCCTCAGGCCTGTGTGTCAGCAGCCCACTGTGCTGACGACTGAGAAGTTGCAACAGGAACATTTTGCAGAACTACCGATATAGCGATCAACACTGGCTGAAATGATGTGATATTTCAGGCTCCAATAAAGCTCAGAGGAGCAGGAAATGGTAGTGCTGAGGTGCTTGGCAATCGCAGCAGCCTGTCTTCCCTCTCTGCGCCTTCCCTTTGTGCTCCTGCATGCAAAGCCAGAGGGCGGCCCGCTCCACGCTCCTTCGGAGTGAGAATTTAAAAGCAGGCTCTAGGTGAAGCAGTGGGAAACTCCTTCCTTTTGCTGCCTCTTTGTGTTACAATTCAGTCTTGTGTATTTTTCCCTTTCCATGACCCCGTTCTGTTCTGGGCTGCATTAGATGTCTCTTTCTGAAGACCTCCATGAGCTGCACGGGAACTGTCTGAGGCTGGCCAGAACCTAACCCTGACCCCATCAGACCAGTCGGCCACTGTACCTATTTTGTGGTCTAGATCTCAGCCCCAGAAGGTAGGAGAAAAGCTCTCATTAACTTTAAGGAACTTTAGCTCATATTCTCGGTGAAGGGTGAATTTGGCTGTCCTATACTAGGTAACAATTGTCATTTCAAATATTCTTGTTTGCAAAATACAAGGTATGTAACGCACCAAGAATGGTTCATTTTCCAGATCTGTTTAGAAATGGTTTGTGGAATGGTAGAAGGCATAAACTCCTGACTAATCTTTCAGTTCCCACAGTGGAAGCTGTGGGAACAAATCAAAACAAAACTTTCCTGAGACTACACGTTGGCTTCCTTGACAAAAGGAAAAACGCGCCCACCTTATGTTTACAAGATCAGAAAACATTTATTTTAACACTACCAAATTGGTATTTGTCTGAGACACTTTTAGCTGAAATGATCCTCTGGAAAATAATGTTTATAAACATCCTCAAACAAATAGCACTCTCCTGACACAAGCCTACCATCAATGTATCGCTCAACAAGTTTTATCTGCAAGTCCTTGACCTGTGACTGCTTTTACAAAGGCGCTCTGTTCATTAGCAATTTTAGGTCACTTTAAGTACTTGTGTCACGAACACACAGCACAGCTGTAAAATATATATATTAAATACCAGCTGCATTAACATAGGGGGTTATTTTCCTCCACTTGGCTCCCAAAAGCAACATGATCTTGCACATTGATGAAAAAAGACATAGTTAGATTTGCATAATTACAGCAATATTGTAGGTCTTTAGCTCAACAGACCTAAGAGGCTGATTTATGATTAAATATGTATGGCTAAAAGTTACCATGCTGGGTAGTGTGCATAGCATTAGACAATGACAGTTTTGGGGCATAATTACTTTAATGTGGGCAATTAAGACTAAGTGCATGTGATTTTAGTGTCTGCCCTACATTCCTCTGAATGATTACAATGATCAATACACATGATTTGTAAGTCGCTTCCTATTGATCGAATGGTAAAATGTTTGACCTTCCTTTGAGGAAGTAATTTGCTAAATTATGACACCACGTAAAGTCTTTCTTGGTTCAGAGGTGAGGGGTAATGGTGCTCAGAATTAGAAAAAAAACATTTTTCCCCCTTTTCCTGAAAGTAAGTCTCTGTAATGCGCCTGCCAATTTGCTGACTTCACCTGTGGAGGGAGGAGTCTGGCACATTCGTCTTTGAAATTAACAGAGGGAAAAAAATTGAATTACAAACTCCGTCCATCTCTACAAGAAACCCTCTTCATGAACTTTATCTGTTTGCACCTCTATGCCAAATCATCGAAAAGCTCTTGACCACGAGATCTCTGTTGTTTGTGAACGGCTGGAGAAAAATATGCGGCAGCAAAGTTGGGGAAACGGGGCACTCCGTGAGTGCCGTGAGCAGCTGGGACACGTGGCAGGGCTTCCCGGGCTGCCTGCCAGACTTAATTTTGCTTTGCATGCACAGTACCGAATAGCCTTCCCTATATCACACAAACAGGTACGAAAAGAAAAATAACAAAGTGTTCACGAAAACACATTAGCCGATGAACAGTAACTTAGTTATGGCTGAGGCACCTCCTCCATGCTACAATTGCAATCCTAAATGTACACAGTAGCAAAGTAGATCAAAACTAATAGGTACCAATGCACTGAGACGTGCACTGCTCCAGGGGCTGTTCCGTTGCTGCCCAGTGGAATGGCAATTCTCCCCGACCCCAGCAACCCGCATGTACAGAGCAGAGCTACAACCTTGAAAATCTGTATTACCTAAGGGATTCTGGTACCCCAGGAGGGGTTGGGAAGACCTATACAGACCCCCCTCTCCCTTTAGGAGCTACTTCACCAGTGTTTTCACACAACAGCGGTGCTTCCTGGCAGGTGCTCCACCAAATATATGTGTGCTAGACCGAATTTAGGGTTACAGATGTCAAAGTTCAAAACCAGAAATTTCCACAGTCCTTACCTTTTGTTTTTGAATTTTCTGGGCTTTAAGCTTGTAGCACTTCACTCCATTGGGGTCCGGTAGCAGTGCAGCCATACACGGTCCTCCTTGGCCCAGTTCGACTGAGTGAAAAGCCCTAAAATAGCCAGCTGCACCTTGAGTCCCAGGGTCACTTGCAAAAGCCCTCTTTTGATTAGTTTTGTACACCAATGCAATTGCACCACCCAGGCAAAGTCAACTGTTTGACTGTGCAACTAACAACTGTGCAAAATCTACCTTCAAACCATTCAGATTTCATCTTTTCAAATTAAACTGCAATGTATGTACAAACTGTCCGGATTTCATCCTTTCACATTGAACTGCGCTCCCACTCTCTCTGCTGCATCTCACAGACCTGCCTTCACAACGCAAGCCACTCTTCCTGCAGTAATACTCCAACATCAACAAATGCCTGCATGAAGGCTTCCACAATAATACTCCAATAGTGACCCAGCCCTGCATCACAAATTTCATGTTCTCCGTAAGAGTCCACCCTACAGTAACAGCTGATGAATACACACTACCCGCACCAAAACCAAACACAGCAACAACTGGTGCAAAGTTAAAATCCCATGTACGGTGCCATACTGCAGGTGTGAGTTCATGCAGAGATGGGCTTGGAAGTCGCAAAGTGCACACCCTATGGTTTAATATGGCACCTTACTGGGGAATTGTGTTCTCTCTGGGAGAATGGTACAAGCAGAAGCTGTTTAAGGACAAGATAGGAACTGTTTTTCAGGTCTCTGACACCAAAAGTAATAAGTGGTACCTGTGTTGTGGCACAGGTTTTCCTGTCCATTTCCTTCCCGGTCCATTTCCTTCCTGGTCTATTTCCTTCCCTGTCCAATCAGGTGCTGCGGGAAAGAGAAAGAAGCTTTTAGGACAGGATTAGCAACCTCAGTGTCCCCGTCCCCAAGCACAACTACCTCAACCCTGCAACACGCTGGGAGGCTGCTCTCCCCCACTTTACTGGGATATATTACCTCAGCATTTTCTTCCCAAAACACAGTGTTGGCCCACCTGATGTGCTTCAAGGTTCCTACCCCGCTGTCCCCACACCAAGGTGCCTCAGTGTTTCCCACCGAAACTCCCATGCTGTCCCCTCCCCGAGTTACCTCAGTGTTTCCCTTTGAAGCCCCCCCAGTGTGATTCCCCGCCCTGAGGTACCTCAGCGTTTCCCGCCAAACTCCCCTCCCTGGTGCTGTCCTCCCCCTGAGGCACCTCAGTGTTTCCTGCCGAAGCCCCGCCCAGTGCTGTCCCCTCCCTGAGGTACCTCAGCATTTCCCGCCAAAGCCCCCAGCGCCATCCCTCCCTGAGATACCTCATTGTTTCCCCCTGAAGTCTCTCCCAGTGCCATCCTCCCCCTGAGGTACCTCAGTGTTTCCTGTTGAAGTCCCCTTGGTGCTGTCCCCTCCCTGAGGTACCTCAGTGTTTCCCGCCAAAGCCCCCAGTGCCATCCCCTCCCTGAGGTACCTGAGTGTTTCCCTTTGAAGCCCCCCCTGCTGTTCCCTCCCTGAACACCTGAGCGTTTCCCGCCAAAGCCCCCCATGCTGTCCCCTCCCTGAGGTACCTCAGTGTTCCCCGTTGAAGCCCCCCGTGCTGTCTCCTCCCTGAGGTACCTCAGCATTTCCCGCCGAAGCCCCGGCACTGCCCTGCCCCTCACGCTCCGATGGCAGTGCTCTCCCTGCTCCACACCACCTCAGCGCTGCCTGCCCAGAGCCGGCGCCATCCCCTCAGTCTCCGCTTCACTCCCCCACCCCCCGGTGTCACCCTCAGCCCTGCCGCCATCACCTGAGCCCTGCCCAACGGTCACACCAGGGCTCCCGTCCCTCAGAGCCATTCTTGTCTTTCCTGCCTCGTCCCGGCCCACAGCACCTGGCACACACCAGCGGCCGCAGAGGCCCCTCTCCTGCCGGGGGGGCTCTGTCATGGCCCCCCAGGCCAAAAGCAGCCAGCTGGGTCTGGAGTCTCCAGGTCACTTGCACATGCAAACTTCTGATTACCTTCCCACAGCAATCCAATTGCACTGCACTGGCAAAGTCAACTTTGTCCCCATGCTGCAGCTAACAGGTACCTAGAAACTCTGCAAAACCTACCCAAAAACTGCCCAGACTTCACCCATTCACATTAAACTGCTGCCTTACTCTCTGCACTACATCTCGTAGAGAAGCCTTCACAAAGTAAGCCACTCTTTCTGCACTAACACTACAGCATCAACAAATTTCTGCATGTAGACTCTCAGGCTCTCCCTGAGGGTCCCGTCCACTCCACCCGCTTGCAAAGACACTGCCCCCACCACGGCCAAAACCCTCCAGCGACTGCTGCAAAGTTAAGATTGTGTGTGCGGATCCGCCTGTTCTCTTCCGCCTTACCCAAACCCGAGGCACCCCCCATCTCCCACACTGTGCTGAGCCTCCTCCTTCTTCTCCCCAGCTCCTGCACTCCCCGTGCCCCGCATCCGTGGAAAGCAGCTGGAACACGCACCATCCCTGTCTACAACGTGCTTGCTTCCATGCTGCTGGTGAAGGACAGGTATAATGGACAAGAAGGACATAGATGCTGAAATAATTACAATATGAAAGACAGAAGATGAAACATACCACAAATCATGTAGCTAGCGAAAAATGTCCTATTTACTGGTTGCTGTGCCAAATGCACATACCGTTACACAATGTCCCACTCTTAAATCCTTTTTGTAAGGAGAAGAGAGCATCAAAGAGTTCATAAATTCCCCAAAACAGCAGTACTGAACAATGAATTAAAACTACAAAGCAGTGAGAATTCACGGGTAGAAAAAAGTTCAGTCAAACAAAGGGCAGACACTTGTTGAGAAACTGAAGGTAAATGTGCTCGCCAGACCCGAGAGGACAGCCTCTCCTGGAGCTCACCAGCCACTCCTGAAGTATCCCTTACAGGAACTACTTTTTTTTCTAGCCAGAGATGATGCTGGGACACCAGTTACAGACAGACTTTCTGGGATGAACAGGACTACTCTGGAAATTCAGCTCTGAAAGTCCTTCCCCACTCCTAACCCTTCCCCAGTCCTATGCCTGAGCACCAGGAGTGAAGTATCCATCTCTAAACCATAATCAGCTTGTATCTGGATTTTGAACATTCTTTTTAGTTTTCTTCCAGGGCCTTAATGATGATCACAGAGGCTTAAGGTTCCCCAGATGTCTCATTCTTGAGAAACCTTACAGAACAAAGTTACAACACTACACAGTATGCTACAGTCACTGCTTGCTGCAACTGAAAAAAAAAGATACAGCCATGGATAAATAGTAAATAAATAATTCTACACCCAAGTTCCCATTTTCTTAATGACGGTATCATTCCCTTGGCAGTAATCCATCCTCAGCAGGTTCCCATGCAACTAGTATACAAGCGTTTGGGTCCCATTTCTGGATGACCTGAGTTGAGCTAGGGCTGGTGATTATCATAGGGGATTGCATCAGGACAAGAGGATGGGAAACTGGTGGTGACAGTACTAATCAACTGTCAAACATAAGAAAAAAAAGTTATGAGTGCCAGGCAGGCAGGGTAACTTGGTGCGGAGAAAGCTGTTTATGCTTCATTTTGAAAATCCTCCCAGCACAATGTATTCAGATAGATGTGTTTTCATTACTGCTCATTTAAACTGATTCTTCTTTGGCTAACTCCTTTCTTTTCACATCAGACGAGTGGATTTACTCTGCATTTGAATTATGTGTTACCATTCTTATTCTAAGAATGTGCAGAGACTGAAATATCCATCATCTCCTGAGAGACTCATTGAGGAACCAACACGAGAAGGTGAAAGCTGCTATCCCCAGACCAAGACGTAGGAACTGTGTCAGTAAGCACCCCTACATGTCTTCCAACCCATCAAGATAAATCTATCGGAGGGGGAGAGGGAGAGAGAAGTGCATCTTAGACAAGCACAAATTGAAATTGAGTTATAGATTAGCACTGGGGCTCCAGAAAGCCCAAGGGTGGTGCTAAAGCTGTGGCAGAAGCCGGCCCTCTGGGCACTGGTAACGGCATGAAAAGCAGCAGCCAAGGAGACTCATGGGGGGACTCCTGCCACCAGCACAAGGCCAGCACAAGGCTAGCGGCCCCTGGCACTGGCCAGGTCCTGGGTTGCAGGGGGAACCACAACCCACAAAGCAGCTTACACCACCATTGTGTAATAGATATATCTGTGGATAATTGCACAAATTATACCAACCTGCTGGGTGGCTGCTGGCACATCAGCGCACATGAGAAACAGAAAGAGCCCGGTCTCATGGTTCACCGAGGGAGGCCTCGCTCTCTGCCACTAAATCCCTGCCAGGGGAGAAGCTGGGAACACTCAGCAGAGCCGAGCCAATAATGGAACAGCAAGATACTTTCGTGTTGCAGTATGGCCCTGCATGGGGAGACAGGAGGAGAAAACAGACTAATTAGTCTCATTCTGCTTTTTCTCGTTGCTTCTCTATCGGCAAAACTGAACATCAGGGCCTTATGAGCCTTAGTAACATAGTTTTCTCCAATTTTTTAAAAACTTTAAAAGCCATTGGATATTCTTTGCTTAAACTCTCCAGTTTCTGAGGTCTGATGTCATGCTTTTCAATTTAAAAGATAAGAGGTGCTGCCATAGTTTTCTCTTTTTTTTTTTTTTGGGTCTGGAAAACATGTTCCCAGGTTGTGTTCAGCCTAAACCTTCCAGGCTCTGAATACAGTCTGTTTTCTCAGAGGCCCATTACATAGGCTCCACCTGACCTGGACATAGCACCTGTATCTGAGTTGGCATCTGGCAGGGATTTAGTCACCTAAAAAGAGGCCTCTATGGCATCTTAGACCCCTCTGGGGCATCCAAGCTATGCCCATGGGACACAGGATCTTCGAGAGACCTACACTGGGGCAACAGCTGGTGGCCAGAGAAGTACTGTAGCGCACCTCTGATAAAAAGAAAAAGGCGTGAGTGAGTGGATCTCAGCCCTAAACACTTATAGTCAATAGCAAGAAAAGGCACTTTACAACATAATTAATTTCCTCCTAAAATCAATGTCTAAAACTAATCAGAGGATTGTCACACTGAAAGTGCTGATCTTGCTCTACTGACTGTGAGGAGAGCCCAGGGGGAGTAGATCAGGTGTCTGTGTTGTAGACATCTAAAGCCAGGTGAGATGACTTCACCCAAAGCTACGTACAGATGGGCCCCTCCCTGCTAATTACTTGTCTTCAGAATTATAAAATGAACTTCAGTGATCTGAATCTAACAAAACGCAGATCTACCTACTATAAAATAGATACAGCATGAATTTTTTTTACCTATTCTAGAAATTGTGTTAATGAGTATTTAAAAATAATCCCTTGTGAAAAACTTTACAGTTCAAGTATCTCTACTACATAAATTTAAGTACAATTATAGTACGCAATAAAATTGGATAGTGGTTGCTCTAATAAATGGATGAGATCTCAAACCTCTTATTTACATTGGAACTTTACTCATGAACACTTCCATTGGTTTTCCATCAAAATATTTATGGAATAAGATAAAAAAAGGAATGCCCATAATCACGTACTTAGCTTTAAACGTAGAGCCGCTGAAGTTGATGAGACTTCAACACGCAATTAAAGTGCATTGTTGAGTCAGCACAGGTTCCTCACACAGGACTATGTGCAGGAGAATCTGGGCCAAAAATGTAACCGTTTCCTTAAGGTGTGAAATACCATCAAATATTTGATGAATCAAATTACTACATTAAAACTAAGATTTACATAACTGAGTTACTAGTTATGATGAGAACATAAAAAGGAAATATTAAAAGGTGTCAATATAGGAATGGGAAAAGAGAAACTTTGAATGCAAAACTAGTAGCAGGATTTGTGGGATTTTGCAAGTTCAAAATGTAACTGACACATTTCTTTGTTGCTGTTAATTTTGTTTTGCCTCATATTAACTGCATCGCTTTGATGAATATTTTTAAAAATAAAATAATGGCTATCACTCAGGCTGCTTTGAAGTATTTTTGAGTTGAATGACTGGTAGCATTTATTGATTTCATAGTGTGACACTAGAAGTTTTGATATGGGATTTTAAAAAACGATATTTGAAGTTAAAAGAAGACATCTTGATTAAAGCCAGAACAAATTGTTTGGCTGAGATTCAAACTCTGGTTCACATGCCTTTCCAAGCTTGTAGATTCACTTGCTTGCTAGGAAAAGCCCATATGCTTTCAATGGATGAGTTAAAAATTCATGCCATGGAAGTGCAGGAAACTGCTTCAAAGTTGGGAAGCAATAGAACAGCTTAAATCATAAGGGAAAAATATATTCAAGGACATTAGATATAAGAATGAGGTAGAAAGGTCTTGTGTTTAAGAGGTTCAACTCCGAGCCACAGACAGTGTGACCTTGAAACAAATCCCATAGTCTTCTGTGCATCCGTTGCCCATATGCAAACTACTGATAATATTGTTCTCATCTTCTACTTTGCAGGAAGCTGTGAAGATGAATAGCAGCTATATGATGCTGTAAGTCATATGGCTGGCTAGAGAGATGATCTGTTGGGTTATCAGTTTAAATCTCAAAGAGACTGCGATGAATGCTACTGATCTGGTATGTGCAATCACTCATTGCCAACAGTCTTCTGGGTAATTCTAGTTCAAAAGGTACCTCAGAGGCCCCACCACACAGGGAACCGAGTCTGTGCTGGCCACTTCTACTGAAATGCTTGACGTACTCATGGCTTCTCAAAGCACGGGGGGGGAACATCTGGAAAAGGACTGACCTGTACCTCGGGGCTGCTCAGTACTTCAGGATGCAGCAAAGCCCTACAGCTGGCATCTCCTCTCCAGTCCAGTAAACCAGGACAGTGTCCTATGTGGCCCAGAGAAACAGGAGTGGAAGTAGGAGTTCTTCAGAATGAACCGATACCACTAAATCTTCACAGAGTTCATCTGCTCAAAAACCACTTGAGTCCTCCTTGTTTAAATAACTGACCTAATGCACCTGCTCACAGGGCAGTTTCTGCATCTCTGGAGAAGACCATCACTTCTTTTCTCAACATTTTCTATTTTTTCTACCATCTTTTCTATTGGTGGTGTCACTAGGGATGAGACTGACTTTTAAAGGAAACTAGTGCCATTTGGGAGGGTCGTGAGGAAAAAATACCTTGTCAGTTTTGCAATGGAAAATGTAATAACTCACCAGCAGGCTATTGACTGAGTTGTTAAACTCAGGGCGGGGGGGGAACCTGTTAGATGAGCTGGTTAATATCAAGGCTCACCACTCACTTCTGCATACTACAGACCTTGTCAAAAGCTTTCCAGTAATCAGTAGAGCTTAAGAAAAGTCTCTGATTAACTTTTCTTTCATCTTTCTCTTTTCCATCTGGTGTTAAAGATCAAACCTTCAGTTCCTCTACTCTTTTAAGCCTTGCCTGTTTGACAGCAAACTTCTCATCCATCTTAAATCTAGTGTGGGCTAGAATGTCTTTCAGCAGTGGCTAGAGGGTAGATATATTATCAGATACTAACCATATTGCTCCTTCTCTTTTTACTTTAGCTCTGTATTTGTTATTGTAGGATATATCTGGGTTTTCTGAGCGTTCAGCTTCTATCCTTCTACTGCAGGATAGTGCTGTGCTGCTAATGCTTTGCAAATCACTGCATCATCCCTTTGCAGTTTTGGAATGTCCTATGTGTTTTGCATAGCTTCTTCCAACTTTACCAGCAGCCCAGGATACCTCTCTCGGGACTTTTAGCATCTGTGCTCTTAAAGGCACCACGATGTGGGAATGATGGTGGCTTTGACAGTGCTGGGGCTGTAAAGCTTTAAACTGCGCTGCCACCGACTGCCTGCTGGGTAAAGACAGCACCCTCCCCTTTGACAGACACTGCATCAGGACAGAGATGCTCAGCCACTCTTTAGAAATCTTGTCTTCTTGGTGGGATATGGGTAAAGACTGCTGGAACCACTAGGGTTGACTTAGACCTGGCCCCAATCCTCCTCTCAGGGCACTCTTACAGCTATTCCTTAGTAGCAGAAGAAAAGCAGCTGTAATTAATTGCTACGTGGCTTACGCAAAACAGAAAAAGATATAACACCACCCCAGCATATTGGGGGCCATCAAGGGCCACCAGTTAATGATATACAGTATTTGGATAATTGCAAATACAGGACCATCAAGATGATTACACTTCTCATTATTTCAAAATTGGGTGTCTTTTCAGGAAGAGAAATTCCAGCTTCTTGGTTCTGCCACCTCATATCACTTGTAAGCTATGACTTCATAGTACATGTGAGTGATCAAACCCTTTTCAAGCGTATTTATCAGGCTAGTTACTGTGCCAGAGATTCATAAAATGTCTTCATGGCTTTGCAGGGGGAGGCAAAACATTTGCAAAAGAAAGATGCTAAAAGATATGGGAGGAAGAGGAAAGCTGCAGCTGCCTCAGGCAACTTACACAACTTACAGCAGCCATGACCACCCTGTACAACAGCAAGCCTGTGAAGGCCAGGTCTTTAGGAGAGAACAGTGCAGACCAGCAGCAGCAGATCTGCAGACACTTGATGTGCACACTATGCTTATCTCAGGGGATTTACTTCAGATTAGCTCTAGTCTGGTCCTGTGAACTGAATGAGTGTATTAGGTGTAGTCCCGGAGAGCATTTTCTCATGTGGTTTAAACCAAAGTAACAAATACAGTTTGTGCGCCCTCAGACCACTCCGTCATATGAACCACAGAGTACCAACTGGCAACAATAATGAATTTTTCTTCAGCGGTGCTCTCCTGACCCAAAGTTACATGCTAATTACACATTCTGTCTGTAATACCCATCATAGGGTATATTTATTAAGCATCTGTGCTCAGTAGGCATGATGCTGTATTGGGACAAAAGCTTTCTCATGCAGCCTACCATCTCCCTCAATAATGTTGGCCTGCAGCTCCATGCCTAAGTAAAACAGGGGGCTGTAAACATGCTTTGCAAACCAGTTTCAAATATTAAATTTACGAAAGAAGTAATCAGACTGAACTTGAATACAGCCTATCAGCAAGAGAGTTAAATGGGGTCTTTGGGGGAAGAATGGTGTGATGCTATATGTTTGCACACCTTTCTGCCTTGCTGTTCTGAGCCTGGACTAAAGAATTTGGGTGCTATCACAGTGTGAGCAATATCTTCCTGCTAGGAAGAGTGTAAGAAAGCACCTTGGGAAATGATCGGTTCTGTGTCAGAACTGAAGTAGCTGGTTTTGGATGGTGATCAGTACTTAATACATCAGGAAAAATGTAGAAGCACTTTATTGGGCAGATGTAAGCAGCCTGCTTTCAGATCCTGCTCTCTAGTAGTTAGGGACTGATTTACATCCTAGAACACAGGGTTGAATATCCTTTTCACTATTTGTTGTATTAATTATAACATTTGGTATTGCTGACTTCCATATAAGCATCTAAATCTGAATCCTTCTACATCTCAGTCTGAACAATTTGCTGTGGCAGACAGGCCTGCAGTTAAATCATGTGTTGTGTAAAAAAGCATTTCCATTTATCAATGCTGAATTTCATACCTTTAACTATCAATTTAGCTGACACTGGAATTCACTTTAAACATTTCTTCACGATGTAATAGATCCTATATGTGTAAGTTCATGCTCACATGGTGCAATGGCAATCAATTGTATTTATACTTACAAACACAATTACTCTGCAGCGTCACTGCTACAGTTCCTGCAGCTCACATGAGTGTGGAGGCAAGGATTAATATTAACGAGGACTGAGAGACGGCTGAAAATCATAATAAATGCAAAGATTCTGATTAAACAGGAGGAGGCTGTGAAACACTAAACCAACTTTGGAAAGGAGCAACTCCTTGCAATTTTCCCTGGCTCATATCACTGAACTAGGGACATGAATCATCCATCACTACATTATTTCAGTCTTAAAGCAGCACAGCTTTGATTGCGGGACAGTTCTGCTGATAGAAAAGCCTAAGGGACATAATTGTGGGTCAGACTTCCCATTTTTAAAAATTTGTTGGTTGTATGTTACATGCAGATTACAGACGTGTTTTATGTTACATAGTTTGCCAAACTGCATTTTATTTGCTAAAGAGAACTGAACTATGAAAATAAATGAGCTATTTTGAAGTTAATGATGTGCACAGGCTCCTGTTGAAATGCTTGGAGAACATACTCCTTCTCCATAGTAAATTTTATTCTGCAGACAATACTTGCTTGGCAAATCATGTCTTTTAAATGCGTATATATCATCTCAGGAAGTTTAAATGATGGCACATACCTCCTTTTTTGGCTGCAGGGTAAGTACTCATTTTGATAAATCTAAGTTTCCTGTAACTTGGTTATGTAGTAGCCAACTTATTTGCCTCACAGAAGTGTTTTCAAGATTAACTTGTTAATAGTTTGCACTGCTTTGACATGTACAGTCCACATAGTAATTATGATTTCTTTCACATGTTTGGTAAAAATTTAAAATACTCTTTCTCCCAATATTGTTTTCTTTTTTTTTTTTTTTTTTTTAATTTCTAAACTACAGTTTCAGTTTAGGGAAAGCCACTTCATTCCTGGTTCTCTAAAAGCATGGAAAGAAACCAAGTTTTTCAGAGCTGCTGTTGATAGTAGGAAAACCAACACAATCTGGGCAGAATCAGCATCATCATAAATAAAAGAGCAATGTTTTGATTTTGTGCTATAAATAATGAAATAAGCACACGATTTTTATCCAAAAAATTAAGAGGCATAATTAATTCAGATATGCTTCAGGGTAGTTCTAACATGTACTCTTTGTTCTCATGTTTTTTATTCTATTTGACACGGTTGCTAGGATGCTACTGCAAAACAATACATATCAGGATCGTTATTACTGCGTTACGTGGTTATGACACGGTATCACTTTGTGAACTTCTTTTCTCTTTCAGAACCTGATAATTTTGCCAAGCTGGGTGTGATCCCAGCCTCCCACACCAACATATTTTTCTTAGGTGGAATGAATGAATGAATGAATGAATGGGAGACTGCTGCGTGCGCTGGGGGAGAGCAGAGCCTCCGGAGGCCCCGTTATCCCTGGCACAGCATGCAGCGCTGTCCCTAGCTCAGAACAGAGATGTATTCCTCCA
>NW_009646556.1:326060-366110 GCF_000708025.1 Charadrius vociferus
AAAAGCAACTAGTTCTGCGGCTGAAGGACCAGAGACATTTCCCTGACACCTCTACGCTTTCATAAAGGTCTACCCTTTAGAGAAGATGCTAGAGCACAGCCAGGAGCAGACCGTATGGCCTGGGTTGGGAATGTTGCTTAACCAACTTCAGTCCTTTCTGAAATACAAATGCTTCACCGCCCTCCTGGAAGACAGCGGTTCTGCTCCAAGTACTCTCCATTTCCCAAAAGCTTCATATTCTCTCCATCCTATGGATACCATTTTTATGTCAGTCATAGGAGGTGAAACTCCAATTCCAGCCAATGAATTTCATTAATCTTTTCCTTTGCTGTTTGCCAAGTGAAGATTTATTATTTTATCAGCTTTTATTTATTTGTAGCACTCATGAAGCTGATGAATTGGTTGCAATCTACTTTCAGTCCTGCTTACTGGCAACTGCAGGCCAAGGCCTGAGGAGCAGGAGAGGCGTGAGGCCTCCTACAGCCTCCACAATTAAAGTCTCTCTCTTAACTGATGAGTTAGGGAAAACAAAAAATCTGTCATTCATAGGCCATTATTTTGTGGCTCTTACAACTAATTGAGCCAAGTCAGATTCACGCAGATGAAGACAGACGATAAAAGTGGCTGATTTTAACTATGCATCAAGGAAATTACCCTTAATGTAATATTCTAACTTCCAAAGCCCTCATGTAGCAAACTAAGTGCAGGATTTCAGAGAATCTACATAACTGATTATATTAGCTGGTTTATCCTAGTCTCAAACCGCATCAGATAGGAAACAGACACGATTTGTGTGATACAATAAACAGTAAAATTTAATCTCTCATACACGCACACGTACGCACATGCACATGCTAGAATGGCAGGTCTGCACAAGAGCAAGCGAAAGCAGCCAGGGATTATGGGGCAAAGGTTTCACCATCAGCCGAGGCTGCATCCTGTTAGGTTCGTAGGGGAAAACACAAGCTCTCAGATGGCACTGTCTCTTGCGGGTGCATTGCTTTCAGCTGAATAACGCAGGTTAGAGCACCGCAGTTCAGTCCACAGTCACTGCAAATATGAGCACGCAACACTGTCAAAACAGTTCCCGAGTCTACTCTCTGCGTACCTGGTACAGCATTCCCACAAGTCATGTCATAGGAAGACCATGCAAAGAATACAGATTTCACGCTCAAAACGCCGCACAGCATCCTGCCATTCTGAGCAAGTCTCTTTACCTCACCTTTACCTCATCATCTTTACTTTTAGAGTAACTTTCAAAGCCAGAGAGAGTTGAAAGCAGTGCCTTGCACTAGATGGCCATTCACAATTTTCTCTTGTAGCTTTGCCCCTGCAGAGCAGCTAAACTGATGAAGCAGCTCCATCATGCACTGAGGTGGGGCTCACGTCACCTCTGTACAGTGGGAATTAAATGGTAAATAGACCTTGTGTCAAAAACTTGATATATTTCTTCTGGGTGTCTGGTGGATCTATTCCTCTTTAACTTACTAAATCTATTTTCTTTACTGAGCCCAAGCCAATTGCAAGGAGTCTAATCTTAAAGTTTAACCATTCATTCCTGTGTCTGAAAAAGATGCTCTTTTCTTTGACTGCTCCCATCTCTCATTTACTCTGTCTGGTTCCCCTTTTGACCTGTGTTTTGTCTGTCATTCCGGTTTCTCTCTGCATACAGAAAATACCCTGACACAGAGGCTCTGCTCTTCAGGCACATCCGACTGGAGACCAGTGCTGTCTCGGGGAGGGTCTGTTACCCTCCAGCCTCCTGTGAGCACCCCTTGGCAGCTATGGGCAACCAGACACAGTAAGCATACCCTTTGCCAGCATCCTGGGAGCCAACCCCCCCAAATTTGTGCTGGCTCTCAATTTACCTCTTCGACATTGCTCTAAACTCGGACTCACAGTCTCAGGGTAAAACTTCTCACTCAAAGCAATGCATCTTTACTATTTCAACCTAACTTTTACCTGATTGGGTTGAAAGGTTAAGTAGAAACTGAGCAGGAATTTAATCTGAGAGACTTATTTTATACTGACAGGGACCTATTATATTTCTTTTTAAATATCACGTATGACAAACTTTGCATTTGCTGAAGCCACCTCCTTCGTTCTCTCTGCCAGCCGATATTTTGAGCAGTCCAGCAACAGTTTAGCCAATACACAGTCTTTAGCATTGCTCTTTAAATTGCAAGACATATTTTTATGCATACTCTATTTTCCATTCTGAAATGAGAATATAAACCTCTTTCATGTAGCTGAAACGCCCTCTCGTCTCCATACTTAACTCATCCAAATTATACCTGAATGCTTGCAAAGAAGTTTAGGAAGGATATTGGTCTATTCTAAGATCTGCAGGAAATAAATATTGTGAAATATGCTTTTTATTCCCTTTGTTCTGAACTTTTATGACTAAATGCTGTGCTGGTAACATAATGCCTGACTTGTCCAGATCTTGAACTCTAAATAAAATAATTCAACTGGGCAAGAAAAGAAAAAGGGGGAAAAGAGGGAGAAAGGGTGGATGGGCAGGTAGGAGAGAGAAAGAAAAATTAAAAAGAAAGAGTAGGCCAGCTACAATATGGAAAGTCTAATTGTTATTCGCAACATCAGGTCAGTGTTCCTATCACAACTGTAATATAAAAAAAGATGATGTTGAACTGGTAACATCCGCTATGTATCCCATGATTTCAATACTCCTGTTCACACTAGCTAAGGCTCTGGTCTTAATTATTTAGGCTTGGATCCTACTGGTTTTGCTGGTTTGTTGTTTTTTTTTTTTCTCTGAAGACATATCCTTTGGCTGAAAAATACATTTTGCAGAGTTGATTGACATGGACAAATAAGATTGCTGCTATAGAACATGGTCCTTGTCTCCCGTTTTACAAAATACACAGAGAGAGATAATTTGCAGTTGAAAATCAGTAGGTAGAATACATTTCTGATAATATGATAGTTACTCATTAATTAGAACAGTTTGTAACAACATCTAGGATGATGGAGGCCTAACGCAATCTGGAGCTTTATTTGAAGAACAGCCTGTTAGCAGCCAAGCATGGCGAAGCCCTCCCTGTATGCTCCACTGGCAGGGGTGTTCCTAAAGGACACAGCATTCACTTCTGCAATCTCACCACAAGAAAGGGAGCAATAATTTTACAGCAGCTCAGAAAATAATAGTGCTGGTGACTAGGCTGAATGTACATAAATACATATTTAGCATAAGCAGATTCAGTTGCGGTAATAACAAAATTAACTAAATTGAAGAGCGAACTCCCAAGATCTTGTGTGTGGATAGAAAAATGCCATGCTCTGAACACCTAATTCACCTCTTTTCTTGATTGATACAAAGCAGGTAACAATTAAGACTGTGTTTATAAAGCCCGTCTGGTTTCAGCTATCCTACCTGAAGAGGCACTTGCCCCATCCTCCATCTGCTCGCCACTTCCCTCTGCCGCAAGTTGTTATCCCCACTCATCTGCTTGCTCGGCTGCTCCTGTAATTGCTCCTTAACTCATTTCAGCCACAAGGAACCACATTAATAAGGATCTAGTACTGGCACTGTTAACGTAACCTGCCTTCTTCCAACTGAAGGAGGTCGAGGCAGAAGACAAAAAGTTAGAGGTGACAAGAATTTAGGGGAGGGGGCAAGGGAGCAAGCGTGGGACAGCGGCTGAGACGATGTGTGCACATATTCTAGTTAGAAGCAATGAGATACATGGCTTTAGGTATGTAAACAATTTTCTCCCATTGGCCTTAGCCTACCAGAAATGAAAGAGTGAGCGTATGGGTCACCAAAGACTACATAAAACTGTTTACATAAGGTCATTTGGAAAACATATCAAGCCCGGGTACATATTTTTGCCATCCCTAACTGACCTGTTTCAGTTATGTGATCGACTGTTACTAGAAGGCCTTTTGATGCATCTGTTCTGCAAGTAACCCTGCATCCTCCTCTGAATTTCTAAATTGGTTGAATTGATTGCCAGAGGAATACTAGCCAAGAGCGATACACGTCACAAGACCACTATATCATAAAAATAACATTTGGCAGGGATAAATTGTGAAACCTGAATTAACAGCTGGGGCATCTTTTGGTTAATATAACACTCCTAAACCTGCAAAACTGCTAAAATACAAACAATATGGATTTTTTTTTTATTCCAAGTGTAAGAGTTCAGTTGGTGAGGAAGCCAACCTGAACAACTCCACGTAATAAGAACATACTCTTCTGAGATGCTACTGATGTATCACAAATTGGTTTAGAAACCTGCTACCTTTTTTATTGTATGAGACATCCAGAGCATTTTATGAACACACCTCAGAGAAACTTGGCAGAGGCTTTGAGAAGCAAACAGAACGTTACTCGGAAAACATTAATGACCTTTATAACACCTGGTGTTTGATCCCAAGATAAACTTTCGGCAGCATCCACCCCTCAAGTCTCTGAGTGCTGCCAGCAGAAGACAGGCAGAGACGGGAGGGTTTTCTCAGGCGGGGGTACCCGGTGGTCCGGGTGCGCTCAGGGAGGAGGAGGGCTGGCCTGCACCCACCACGCTCCCAGCGCTAAGCCTTCACCAGCCAAGCAGGCTGCCGCCGGGCTGCACCAGGCAGGGCTGGTGGGACCACGCTGTGACGGCTGCTGCAACTGAGCTGCCTCTTTTGCAGCTTGGCCACAAGTTCTGCCATGTCTGACCTGGTGCAGTCTAACCTCCAGCAAAGAAATGACAGTGACTCATTCTTGCCTGAAGCTGTCATATTTCACAGGACTCTACCTTAAAGACCCCATTTTACATGGTCCACCAGGCTCAGGCACAGAAACAAGAACTTCAGATGTGCAGGAAAAGCTAGAGAGCCTCCGGGAGAACCCAAAACTTGGGAGACCCTGTGCCTGCCCCCAGTGGTACTGGAGCTACACCAGTATTTGGAGAGAAAAAGACTGACAGTAGCCCTGCAGCTTCCCTTATCCCTCCCCACCATCCAAAGCCCGAGTCCAAACAAGAAATCTACCATAGTAAATAAATCTTACATGGACAAGCCCTTGGCAGAGTTCAGGCTGGCTCTGCATCCTCCTAGGCTAATAATCTGCTACTAAGCTACACAAGTGCCGTTCCAACTCCTCAGAGTCTGGTGAACTTTCTTATTACCAGCTACAGTTCCACCGTGCAGTATCTTGTCATTGCCATCTTACGCAAAGAGGGGGAACTGCTAGGGAAATTGGGTGGAAGCCACATGTGCAATCGCTTTTGTGACTCCTGTATTGGGACTTCAGTTCTCACTGTGAAGCAGAAGAACCTTCTACATGTAATCAGATGTACTGTTCACACTAGATAATTGTCTCCTTAACTCATTACTCAAGGGCCTGTACGCTGTATCACACGCCTGATGGTCCTCAGCTCAGGAGCTGCCTCTTATGCTGTGTGCTGTCTCCCGCAGGAAGATGTAGTCCAGGAAAAGCCACCTAAAGTAACATAGTAGAAAGCACCCCAGAAATATGTATACATGTGACTTCCAAAATGACCTTACTGAATTACAGAGCTGTTTTAAAACAAACGTGTTTTGTCTCTGCAAAGCTGATCAATAGATAGTACGTCAATGCATTTCCATTGCCACTTGGTGTCCCCAAACCTATTAGCAGCGAGTGCTGCCCGCGCAAGCTTGGCAGGACAGGTACAAGCTGGATGCATAAACGTGATCTGATGCTTATGTTCTGTTTTGCCAAAGGACTGTCCTGACACCGGCTAATCTCATGGTGTGTGCCAGGGGGCTGAGCCCTATCCTGCTTAGCCTACATCTCCCACGAGGTTACTGGCTGCACGAGGAGTACATGTTACACACTGCCTTCGCATCATACAGCCTGTTCCCAGGTCCACCAGGCCTCCAAAGGAGAGGAAAACCCTAAATGCCATGAATGCCTGGGCTCTTGCGTTACGGGCCCAATAAGAAAGCTCAGCCTTTGAGCACTCCTTCCTCCTTGCCCGTCTATACTGCAGACCTAGTTAGAGAAGTTTTATCATCCCTGGGAGTAATCCTCAGGAGATGGATGCATTTTACAAAAGGGATGACCACTAATGAAAATCCCTAAGCTTTTCCCTTTTTACCATTTCCCAGGATCTGTACTTTCTCTCTGCACAGCTTCAAAAGACCATAACATGGGAGTCCTTGACGTCCCGCACACCAGGAAGGCGTGCCGCGGGACCAGCGCTCTGCTACTTAACAAGCATTCGGGCTCCAAATTCCACGAGGAGTCTCACGTATCACACTTCCCTCAAGAATGTGAGCAGGCAAGTTGGCCAGACAGCTCTGGCATTTGGACATGGGTATGGCGTGATCGACAGCTGAATAGAGTCAGAGAGACTCCTTTTGTTCACAACAACCAGTTGCAGAAGCGGAGCCCGCACTGCACAAAAATACTGACTACTGCCCTTGCAGGAATCACCCCTGCTAGTGTTAATATTCCTCTCCAAGTACCTCGGTGACTAATGATCAATTCTGAAAAACGCCATTAAGCGTGTCACTCATCCTAGTGAATTACTGAAGGCCCCCTGCCCCCTGCCCTTCCACCCCAAAACCCCCAAACCAGCTGGAGCTACCTGGTGGCTGGGCTAGGGAAGCACCAACCATCCCCTCAGGCTGTCCCTCCTCTGAGCTTCTAAAGGGCCACACTCTGCCACCCATTTCTCCTGAGAGACATGCACCTCCATCTGCAAAGGGAAACACTAAGTAGAAGCCATTAAGGAAAAGAGAGCGGGGAGGGAGGTTTCCTTTTATTTCCTCCTGTTGGATTATTTTGTGTGGCTGGCAGCTTCACTCTATTTTCAGTCTGCTTTCACTTTGGTTCTAGCACTTGTCTCTCTCCTGCTCCTCTCCTAAACACTGTGACAGAAAAGGCTTAAAAAACCCAATAATTTGTGCCTGTAAATTATCAGGAAGCCTACAGGTAACACACTTTTAAAACTGGCTAGATTGGAAGTCGAATATGCTCTTTTAATACAGTAAACTGCAAAACAAAATCACAGCTGCCATAAGAGCCCATAGATTGTTTTCTATAAGGCCATATTAATATTTCATATCACTGTCATCTCTGAGCGTTCTTAGCTGACTTGTTATCTTGCACGATCTGGAAGGAGCAGTTTGGCAATAAGACATATCAGTGGGGGCAATGTGGAACAGTACTTCAGCAAGAGGTGTTGCACTCGCGATGCAAATGAGTCTCTTGACCTTGAGCTTCCCCAAGTGTGCGGTGTCACTGAGCGGGTTCATTACAGTATAACACTACACGCACAGCAGGGCTGTGGAGGCGGCTGAACAGAAATAATCCGTCCCGTATATTCTTTATGCACAGAAGCCTATCTTATAATTACTAAGCATGCAGCATTTTTAAGGCAGCCCTGGTTCCAAAATATGTTATTCTGAGATAACACAATATGACTCAACACAGCAGCGTGAGACAGAGGTGACATGAGCAGGTAAGTTGTCAAAATAGGTGACAGATGGAGTTGTGCTAAAAAACATTCAAGATATTTGCTTCTTAGTTTTTCTCCAACATGCATCTCCCACACAGTTTTAAAAATTTACCTTGAAGTGCCTCTACATAATCTAATGTGATGAAAGAGAGAGAACAAGAATGAAAGAACGAATTGCAGAGTTGTTACAGATAATATGCGACATATAGCAGATACCAGCACACAGCAAATAGCCCTGTTTGCTGACAACCTATATTGCTTTTGAATAGTTTGGCATAAATTGCCTATACATGCACGATGTGTATTTTCTCCTTTTTCTCCCAGCTCTAGCGATTTGAAAGGTAAACTCTTCAGTGATTAAGCTAAATGAAATAAATCTGTCCATTACAACAGGATGAGATTTGGCACAAATCAGCTACGTCTGTTTTCTTGTAGGACACACTGTCCTTCCACCCTTTAAAAGGAAGTGACATTACCTCCCGTTCATCTGATTGACATGTATTTTGAGATCTATATATATTACATGAAGACACTGTACTATATTATTCCATTTCTTACACGTGCATCAAAGACAGATTGATGCTTTTCTGCACGTCTTCACATCTGGAAAATACTTCGCAATGGGATGTAACATCACCCAATAATGTTTGTCGCTGTAACAGACCATTATTTGTTCTGTAGAAGCATCTGATACTGTAACGAACTCCATCCAGACAGGATTTCAGCTGACATCGGGGAAGCAACTACAACCAAGGCCCAAAGCAGTTCAAAATACTTAAGTTCAAGAAACTTAAAGGGTTTATCGAAAGGTCTGTTTGATCTTAGATTTATTTTATTTCTTTCTTTATTTTTCAACTATAAAAAGAAGATGCCCAGCCCAGGATATTTATGCATTTCAGTACAGATTTGCACCTACTAAACCTTGTGTATTTACAAAATTGAAAGTGGTGATATGTCCCTTTAAATAATGCACCAGCTCTTTGCTGGTTCTCACAGTGTGCTGTGTTTTGGGGACCTCAGTTACAGACCAGCGCAGCAGCGTGCATTTGGAGCACCCTTGCTTAGTGTTCGCATTTATGAACCAGGCTGTTTGGAGCCCATTTGTACATTAACAAAAAGCAACAACAAAGATGACATCCTACTTTAGAGGCATGGCAAAATGGGATGTCTATTTCCATTCAGAAGATGAAAAAGAGAAGTAAACCTGTAAGTTTAGTGAGCAAAAGAAATGGACTTTGGAAAGAAGTGTTGCGCCCATAGCAAACAGTACTTCCTTGACAATGACACAAATGAGAAGCCAAAGAGAGGGATTTTAGTAAAGTCAGTGTGCTCCTCTCCAGGTGGATGTGTATCTGTTCTGCTCATCCTCATGCCACCACATCTACTGTAAACGCTGTGTAGTCACGTTAATGCCCAATAATCTAAGCAGAGCGTATTAGCTCAGGCTCAGTTTTCTGCTGACCATGGCTTTCTGCGCAACGTTGGGTGGCATCTGGCTGGCGTGGTGCATGGGCTAGTGTAAGCAGTGCCTTCCTGCAAACACCATCCTGACATTCCCCCACCAATGGGCAGCCAGAAAGGGCAAAATACTGTTTGGTTTGATGGATCCTGTTTCACACACACACACACACCCCCCCGCCAAGGAGCATTAGCTGGGATTTTGTAGTCTCTGGAAAACTACCTGTCCCCAAAGCCACTGGCAATAGTTGTTGCCAGTGAACTCTGGATGTTACAAACAGAAGCAACAGGGATAATACTGCAATACAATTTCTGATATGTGACTGGATTATGGAGAATAACAAACACCGCAGAGACCCATGAGTGTGCAATAGGCAAAATGAAGCAATCTTAGCACGCTGACTGGCTGAGGGGCTGATCCGATCCCGTTCCTGCACGCTGCTGTGGCAGAGCATAGGACTGACGGAAGCCCAGGAAGCAGGAAGGAAAAGGCAGTTTGTGCAACATCTGCCAGGCTCCCATATGGCACGTTCCAAACTCACTATTGCCTGATGACAGCACGCAGATTAGGGCATCAGTGTGGGCTGAACTGGAACTGATCTTTCACTGACTTTTGAATAACTTCATGGCATGGATTAAGAGGGGCGTGAAATTCATCTTCACATCACTGTTGATCCCTTGCCCATAAAAGTTATTCCGAACTCAAGAGCATTAACAAAGGGTATTTTGAAAACATATATAAGGAATTGAAACTATTTAGAGCTTTTGTTTGTACAATCCACACTCAGCATAGTGCTAGATGCATCATTTAGCTCTTTTGTAACTCTGGGTCCTTATTGTACATTGTATGAACATGTATTTCAAGCCTTGGATAAGACTACCAGTAGCATTTTTTAACCCTTATAGCACGATTAAATCCTTAGCTCTCAAACAGTTGATTCCATCTATTCAGCTCAGAGCACTCACAAGGGCTGGGGAACATTCACCATCCCAGCTAGGGAAAGCAAAGAGCAGAAAGGTGATTAGGAAACAAAGTCCCCTGGCTCCCACACCACGTCTGCAAAAGTCCTTTTTTATGGACAGTCGGAGGTACTGACCCCGAGCCCCGATAATGCAAAAGCTATTCACATCTCACGTTACAGCTACGCTTTTAGTACGACTGAGCAACCCGCAACACCCAACAGGGGCGTGCAAAGCTAGTCTGTCATCATGCACATTTCCCTCAATCTTTCATTTAACTTTCCCTTGCCTGCGAGATTGATAACTAGGATTTGTGCCGGTCCCAGGGACAGGAGTGGCGCAATGTTATGTCAGCCAGGGACGGGCAAGCTCGCTTGGCATCATTTGGTACTCAATGAAACTTTGTAAGTTGGAAAGTTTCATTTGAACTTGAGCATAACTGAGTTTGTCTTCCCTTAAATAAGGGCTGAGAGAAAGAATAAATGGAGGGAGAAGGGGGAGAAAAGAACAAGAAAAAACCCACCTACTCTGCAGACCTGCTAGTCCTGTTTGGGTTTTTTTAGGACTCTCCTGTCAAGACTTGCTGACAGATGAGCTCTGTTGAGTCTTACAGTGGTGACTTAAGAAGTTACTGCATCCCTCGCTTCCCCCACCCTTCTGCTAGAGGTTACAGCCCACATAATAGGATTGGCAGAAAGGAGTATTTTCCTGTGTCTCGGCCATTCCAGTTTGAAATCTGGCATATTGGCTTAAAATATTTTGATGCAAAGCAAAGGACCGTGGAGGTCACCCAGTTCATGGTCCTGCCCAAAGGCTGGATCAACTGTTTGGTGTCACACCTGACAGATATTTGTCTGACATCTTAAACACCTCCAGTGTTGGAGATACTACAGCCTACATGAGCCACGGGCTAATGAAAACACTGAGAAGTACAGAGCCTGCAGCACACTCCCATGAAACCCCACTAGTTTTAACCCCCTCTTCCTTTTGCTAGCAACTACGGCTTTTCAACCAACTTCCTAGATTACAGATGCAAATGGTATGTGGGATGATGTCAAAAGCCTCACGAAAACACTGTATGTCCAAGTCTCTCTCCTCTGGAGAGAGATACCTTATTTGCTATGCTATAGCCCTGTGGCGGGATCTTCCTTTCCAGAAGCCCTGTGACTACTCTAGTTTCTCACAGGGACTACAAGGAAATCCGTCAGGCCACCGATGTCCCAGCTGCATCGCATTTTGTGCGCTGGTCTGTCTAACTGTATCCCACTACACTTACAAATCTTTGATTTTAAGGCTACCGTCCCCTCCTCTTCTGAGTGTTTGAAGGCATACTCTCCTTAGTGTTTGAAGCAAAAAATTTGTGATTTAGCTAATTTGGTTTCTCACCATCCTTCCTCGCTTTTGTTTGCACAGGAACACTTTACACTTGTGCTCTTTCTTGAAGGATCTCCTAGATTTGTTAAACACTTCTTCCTTGGACAAGATTTCATGGCCACACTGATGTTTCCCTTCCTAAAACTTTACTTTGAAGTTATGTGAATGAAAGACAGGTCCTGTCTATTGGATTCAACCTATGTAGCTGTTCTTTTCCATGTCCTACACAAAAAAACCCAGTTTCAATAACTGCCTAAGCCATCTGCACCCTTTAGTTTTCAAAGAACGTCTAAGTGTCTTACTTCTCTGTTTATGCCAGACCCTGCGCTCTAGAGGAGTCAACTGATGGCTCACAGAGGACCATATACCCTGGATGTTCCTGGTTGCCACTGCACCTTCGCATGGTAACCTTTCCCCGCTGGCAACTCTAACAGCAGGTTTCTCTCTCTAACCCGGCCCTCAGAGCAGCTATGTGCAACCCTTGAGACCCAACGCCTCACATCTCCCCGTGCTCCTGCACAGCCAGGTGGGGGGGCAAGGCGAGCCACAGGACTCCCATCCCTTTCTCTGTAAAAAGCACAGGGCTCTTTGAAATGAAATCTTCCTTGACAAAGACTGGGTTAAATTACAGGAGTGAGCTCTTGTCAAGAGCAGCGAAAAGAGCCGGGCTCCCGCGCAGTGCTCCGGGCCTGTGCCCCAACAGCATGGGGCGGCAGCGGGGGAGCGGGTGGGCGGCAGGGCCTGCGGACGCACTCCCATCCCTTTCTCTGTAAAAAGCACAGGGCTCTTTGAAATGAAATCTTCCTTGACAAAGACTGGGTTAAATTACAGGAGTGAGCTCTTGTCAAGAGCAGCGAAAAGAGCCGGGCTCCCGCGCAGTGCTCCGGGCCTGTGCCCCAACAGCATGGGGCGGCAGCGGGGGAGCGGGTGGGCGGCAGGGCCTGCGGACGCACGTCCCTGCCCTACGAGAAACCTGCGCTCGGCTCCCTTCCTACTAGAGAGCCCTGCTCGGGGTGACGCCGAGCACCTTCCATTGTCTCCGTAAGCAGACCTTTAACGCCATTACAGCGAACGTCCTCTCCCCGGGGTGGCTTTCCACCTGCCGTTTGGATGCGGCAGTCCGTGGTTATTTCCCAGGCTCTGGGAGCCGCTCAGGTGGTTCCCGGGTATTTTGTGCTGCCGCATCGTGGGTTTTTATTAAATGCCAAACAGAATTCGCCGTCCCCGGGAGACAAACTAAAATGATCTCTACAAGTATTGGTATGCACAACAAAACTTTTACATCACCATTAGCAAAGCAGAATATTTCTGTTCCCGTTATTTCAAGTTGAATAATTTAATGTTCACCCTTTTTAAATTTACCCCTTTTAAATTAAAAACTCATTAAAATGTTTCAATAACAGTTAATATTAGCATAGCAATAAGACATACCAAGTGGGCATTACCAGGAGATAATTGACCTGATCTGTAAATTGGTGCCCTTGGCTTTACCTCTGGATGTCAATCAATTAAAGCAGTCAATCATCTCCGAGTAATGCCTGCCTCAGCAGGTCTTATTGCCTAATCATATAACTGTTGAGCTAATACCATTCATATTTCTGGACAAAAAATTCCACTAGGAATTTCCATTCATTATCACATCAAAATTAACAAGATCTTGAAATGCATATTATATTATTCATAACATACTACTCTGCCAAATGGAAAACATAAAAATATATCTCCTCTTCCTTTTTTCCTTTTTTTTTTTAAAGCATGCAGTTGTTAATTAGTCATTCTTTAGGATGATCAAGTAATTGAGATACAGGTTTTAGATCAAGTTCACAGGGAGTATGTGGTCAAGTTAATGAGTCATGAAGAGACTAAAATGTCACTGTATAGAAAACGGACTTCTGCTCGGCTGATATTAATTGCAGTGGCACCAGTGAAGTCAAGAGCTCTATGCCAGTTTACTTCAGGTGAGGATCAGGCCTTCGGTTACAACAGTGTGGAATTTAGCGAATGACTTAATCTTCTATATAATGAAATTTAGTACGTGTAATTTTTTTTAACTCTTCGGATTCTGCCTAAAAGCCTTTACTTGCATGAATTGTTCTACTTAAGCTAATGACTTGGCAAAATATCACATGAATAGAGAATTAACTGGATCTGCCTGTGCCAGTTAACGCTAACAGACTCAGACCCTTTGTGAGTTGAAAGCTGACTATGTATATTAGAAAAATCCTTGCCTTCAGGACAGCAGTGCAAGCAAATGGAGCACGCGACCTCAGTCCTGCAGATATTTATTCATGTATATTGCTTGCTGGAAGGGGCTTGTGAGTGTCAAGCTAAGCACATACATACGCATTATCAGGATCAGGGCCTTAGCTTTCTTTTTAGATTCAGGGAAGTAAATGTGTCATTTTGAACATTAAATAGGATGTAAATCAAATAGGCTTGATCATTACTGAAGTGCAGAAAAGTTATCGTTTTGAAAGGAAGCAGCTTGCTATTTTCTCCATAATGAAGCAGCAGACACAACATTATTAATGATAACTGTGTCTGGATTGTGCATTCAACCAAGATAAGAGTCAACATGTTTGGTAACATCAAAGAAAACCTGATACCTTAAGTATAAGAAGATTAGTATTTACAGTGATCTGTAGGGTTGGCTGTTCCAAGAAGTCGAACAGACACAGCCAGGAGGGACAATTAGTAATAAATTGGCACTGGGATTCTCTCCCGCACTTGAAATCTGGCACTGTGCATAAACAGGCATTTTAAGATTTTGTTTAAAACTTCCTCCTGCAGCTAGCGAGGCGATGTGGCCTAAGTGGGATGAGGCAGAAGTGAAAGTTGTTACAACACGCTGGGAAAAGAGAGACAGGTTCTCCCATTGGCATAGAAAGGTGTCAGGTAGTTTGTACAGAGCCTTCAAGGACAACATCTCCAGCACGTTCTGTTAGACTCACCCAACCCTTCTGGACATGCCACTGCAAAGCTACCGTGTGAAAGTTCAGGGATCTAGAGAATACTACATATAATGTGTTCAGGTCATAAACCATCTTAGAAACACAAGATACGTCCTCTCAGAATAAAGGGCTTTTTATATTAATCCACCTTTTTTTTCAGAGACAAAGTAAAATAAAGGTATCTGTTTTATTGCATTCACATTTCCTTCTAATACTTTTGCACTGACCTCAGCACCAAAAATATAGACAGACCCCAAATTACCTTTATGTGCAGTTGCTGGAATTTACAGCCCTGCTCAGAGACTGGCAATTAGCTAAATACCACACGTTAAACATTTTATTTCCTCCTTTTGATTTTAGATGGCAATAGCAATGCCAAACACATGAAAATAATTTTAAAAGTATCCAGGCAAACAGGAGAGAGTGGAAACTTTCTACTCCTGACTCTCGTCTCAATTGTGTTTGGCATAGCTCATTGTGAATGAAGTCAAATCAGTAAACTTCACAGGTTGATAAAGGAGGAAACAATCTGTTGGAGATGGAAACCCAGGAATATTTCTGCTAAATTTGACATTTGCTCCTCACATTATTATTGCATGCAGTGTCACTTTCACTGCAAACCTCACTGAAATCAATAGGAGGTATTGATGGTATCGAGCCCTGGAAATTACCTTTTGATGGAACATCCTTACAACATGAAATGGATCTTCATGATATCTCTCTGCAATGGATAAGTGTCACTAGATCCAGCTACAGATGAGAAAAAAATTTAAGTGACATGGACAAGGTGCACACGAGAGGTAATCCAATGCACATGCCAGAAGCCATTCCCTTTTAATTTAAGGTTGCAAAGATGATTAATTGGTAAATAGATAAGCGTAGAGCCTTTTCTTCTGATGCTCACGTCCCCTCAAATGTAGAAGACAAACTATGGTGAACACGTGTGTCACTGTGAAAGCTGGACGCCTCTAAAAATACCGGCAGCACCCAAACCCCCATATTTACCTCCCCAAATCCCTTTCATTTAGGTCAACATTGTCAAAGTTTTTCAGTACAAAATCCTTCAGAATAAAGAGAAATCATAAAAAGGAAGTGATGTGTTCATGAGGTTAACATACTATGGGCCCATATAGGATCATACAGCAATTCTATTTGAGAAGAAATTATGTATATAGTTGCTTTCAGTGTGATTTGCAGACAGAAACAAGAAGATGACTAGTTTACAAAAAGACTGTAATTCAAAAATCTTCACGTTAGAGAAATATTTTAAAAATACTTCATGAAGAGCCTACTGATACTTCCTTTTTCACTGGCGACAGAGCATGGAGAACAGGAACAGAGAGTTCATTTAAACTCCGGCATGACACAAACTTCAGAGTGTTTCAGAGGTTTAGATCAGTTTTCCTAGATTATATAAACTACCAAGCCACAATTACACAACTCATGCCTCTTTCCAGAATGATCCTGGTTACAGTTATCACACTTGCGTTTCTTTTTGGCTGAAATACATCAAATATTTGTCAGTGCAGAAGTGTGTTTATATAAGAAAACTGTTATTCTCATTATTAAAAAGAAGAATATAAATAAACTAACCACTCCTAATGGTATAATTCTTTGCCTATAAGTAAAACATAAGACTCTGAAGTAAAACATGCATGATTAAAATGCATTCTGAGGAGTTTCTTTTGAAATATTGGTATAATATATAAGTTTTTGGATTTGAAACTCATGCATCAGGATGTGTCTTCATCACACTGTAACGTTAAAAGCTTCTGGGAAATGCAGTATTATCTGCATCACTGCACACCATAATGCATTGGTCTAGGCGTCGGGGGGGTGATGGGTCAAACCTTTACCGCAGTTCAGATGTTTGGGTGTACACCCCACAAAATCAATATGAACATTTGGGCCATATCTGAACAAATCAACATTACTTCATTTGCGAACCTCAACGGAAGGAAATCTTAAGAGCAGCATTTCTCACATGAGGTTTCAGTAATTCTGCCTTTGTTATGGATACGGCTATAACAGCCCTTTGGTATTTGAGTAGAAATCCGAGTAGAGTGTTCAGAAATGTGTAGCATTTAACATGAATCAAAGTACTCTGATAAAAAATTTGGCCCTTTGTTGCTTCTTAGGTTCCCATCTATTAACTGAGCAGGTTTCTCCAGCTGCCAGCCTGAGTTATGTTCTTTGAATACAACACAGCATTTCTGGGGAAATCTCGCACCACATATCTCGGCAGGTGTTAAACCTCTTCATTGGGCAGTTTAGGAACTCATCACATTTGACCACTGGTTATCAAAGATGGACCCAACATCAAAACACGGGACTAAAAACTCCTTTAACTAATGAGATAATACGCATCCAGCTCTGAACTGTACCGGTTCAACCTTTCTCCATGGCAGGGTCAAACCAGAACTCCATTCAAACATCCTCAAATTTCAGGAATGCTTGGATTCAGCTCCGATTTTGGATCTAAACTTCATGGCTTTGATCCACTTGTTATGAAGTCTGATCTCATCCTGGATAAGAAGCAGCATTACTCAATAGAGAGAGTTAACACTAGAACTGTGACATTGGGAAAACCTGCTTGACAAGCGAGCTTGTTTAAACAACAGAAATAGGTTGCCAAGATCTTGAGCCAGGAAACAGTTTAACAGAAATCAATGAAGAAATTACAAGTGACTAATAAATTCACACAATGAGTTTAAGCAGCTGAAACTAGAGAAGAACCAGAGATAAAGACTGTAAACAGTCTGCATGGAGGGCGGCATCTCACCGCTGCTGCACTGATACAACCACAGCCTCATTGGCTCTGCTAAAGTGATTGGGTTCCACCTGGTTGAAAACCGGGGGATTTAACAAAATCTGCTGTAGGTTGCTTTTGATGGTTTAATTGCTAGTCTACTTTCCCCCACAGTTTCGGCTTTAATCTGTTTATCAATTGCTCACCTAAATAGAAGTATCTGACAGAAGATCCCTCTTTTGAATAGCATAATTGCACCACGTGAAGCCAGAGCTTGAACACAGTAAGGCATAGGAGTAGCTTTTCTGGAGAAAACAGAGATGCCCTGATCCCAAGCAGAGAGGTGATTTACTAGAAAGGTGTTACACGGACCAAGGAAAGAAAAAGTTAACTTTTCTTTTGGGGAGTTTGAGGTTTCCACCTTCCCACGGAGCTCCCAGCCCTTACAGAAACAGATGAGGAACAGCTATGGCATGAGGTGAGGCATTTTTTGCTCTTGGTTTTTGTCTTTTGTCCTGTAGACAGAACAAGGTGTGAGCAGTGGTTA
Source organism: Charadrius vociferus (assembly GCF_000708025.1). Lineage (NCBI taxonomy): Eukaryota > Metazoa > Chordata > Aves > Charadriiformes > Charadriidae > Charadrius > Charadrius vociferus. Next base: position 343,554 of record NW_009646556.1, read on the forward strand.
AAGCATTATTCTGTCCTACAGCTGTTACAACACAGCAAGTTTGATTCCAGTTTGTTTTCCTGACCTTTATTTCTCCAGGCCATAATAGATGTTGCACGACATTTGCCTTGATTGGAAGAAGGTGACCACAACAGACACAAATTTGCTCGCTAAAAACACAGCATGCTATGCAGAGCCCTGTTAAAAGTGAGATTACTTTTTAATACTGTTTGTGCACCCACTGCATTCATATATTTCATCCTGCTTCAATGCCAGCAGAGACTGTGCTGTCTGCAGTTGTCCCGCACCTCCCTTCGCCTGCCCCGGGGACGCCGGAGACCACGCTGGGGAAACGCCGCTGCCGGCAAGGATGCAGAAGCGGAACGGTGACTCCTGCTAACCTGTCGGGTCAGCCTTATCCCTACAGCAACAAGAGTGCTGGGACGGTCGTGTACCTATTGCTCAGCAAGCCACACCACTACAATTAATACAGAACATATCAGTGAATAAAATGACTGCAGTCACTTTAATGCAGAACAAGGTAAAGCAAACGGCCATCTGATCGCAGCACACTTGAGCAAAAGAAAAATGTTAGCTTCATCTATGCTTTAATTTCCCAGCCTCTGGAAATTCAAATGAGCCTCATGCCAGCTGTTTCCTGGAAACTCCTGATAGCATTAGATGTAGCCATTGCATGCTCTCGTTATCTGGACACTTCCATCTCACATACCCCGCGCCATCCCTGGAAGCTTTCCCCAACCGATTTAGTAACAGCTGAAACTTGCTACCAGTCATCAGACAAGTCAGTTTGGATCACATGGCAATGTAGCAAAGTATGTCTCAGAGCAGTCTGAAACGTGCTCAGGGACGTGATGAGCCTGGAAGGGCCTTTCCCCAGATCCCCCCAACGGCCCGAGCAGCGCTTCCCTCTCCCAAACATCACCGTGCCGTGTATGTGCAAGGTCACTTCAGATTCAGAGACAGCCCGAGACAAACAGCTACGGTCCATGGTCGCTTCTCCCCCAGCTTTTCTGAAAAAAAGTGTTACGCAGGGTTTCTGCTTCTCACCATTGCATCAGCTCTAATAAAAATGCAGTTTCCTTGGGTTTTTCAGCAAAGGCTCATTTTCTAATTGGAGTGGAAATAGTCTCTGCTTGGGATGTTAGAATGAATCAACTGCAAGCATATATCCAGCTATAAATTTGACTCCAAAATGTGTTGAAAGGTTAGATTTGTAAAAATGCAGGCAATTTGACACCTCTAGATCAGAGCAAACACAAGGCCACAAAATCGAGCCTCCAGACTGTCGGTTAATTCCAGGCTCCCAAAAGTGTCTCTTGGAAACTATTTCCACAGGGAGCAAAATAACTAATGTAATTGGAAACACTGGAGAAGCAATGGGGAATGAAAGAGGATAAAGAGAGGCGGAAAATACACACCAAGATGCATACATAGACATACAGTATAATTAGCTTCAGTCTATTGTATAACAGAGTCATAACAAATGAGTCAGCTCCTTAGGTGGTGTAATTAGACTTCAGTGGACCAACACCAATTTATAGCAGCTGATAATTATGATATATAATTATATGGACTGATTCTAATCTGTATAAATTGTTAGTAAACTTCAATGAGGGCAATAAGGTCAATCCAGTGAAAAAATTGTGCAAGTGAGATACAGATCAGATGCCCAATAAAATAATAGAGTATCTTATGTTCACACAGCTGCTCTTATCCCAGGCAATTTTTTTAATGAACTTTACGTAGACAGGAATTGCTTGGGGCACCATTAAAATGTGGTCATCTCTATGATGCTACTCAGCAGCTCTTGAACAGTTGCAGAAACTGTCTATGCTAGCTGGGAACGGCAGGGGAGGAAAACGCTGTATCCATTTGAAAGTGCAGGGGAAATACTGGTGGGGAAGAAGCAACTGCCCATGCCTGATTGGGGATGGGGTGCTGGATCTGATAGCGACATGCTTTCAAAAAGCATCACCTAACAACACACTGGAGCTCAAGGCCTTTTGCCAACTGAAACCGTCATCCCCTTAAAAAATCGGAGGTGTGGATATAGTTGCCTGCAGTTCCCTTAAGATCTCCAGTATGAAATGAGTGCAGAGACATGCCTTAGACCCTGTCTCCAATAATTATGTCTTTCTGTCTAGTCCGTGAATCTTGCCTATTAGTAAAAAACCAAAGAGAACTCCAGAATAAACTGTTGGATTTGGTATATTGCTGGCTGTGAGAGCAAGCCAGGGTTCCTCCAAGAGCAGATAACAAGCACATCAGGAATTGCTTCTCATGTCAAACCCGTGCCCTTATAGCTGACCTCATTAAAGGCTATATCTTGCTCCCACTGAAACCAATGGCAACGATCTCTACAGTTTGCTATGGGATGTCTATATACTAGTCAGCCTGGAGAGTCAAAAAATGCTTGGCTGTTTCTCTGTCTGCCACTTCCACCAGACTTCTTGATGTGTTCTGGGGAGGGCTGAGGTCTCTGCAAGCACAAATGTAACTTCGGGGAGTGCCCAGGGTCCTATCAGTAAAGAGACGACGCCAAGAAGATGTGTATGCTCTCTCCCTCTCCTAGGGGAGGAGTGAGAAGGGGCCTGCTGCGAGGCGAACCACCACGAACATGGCCCCAGAGGCTGCCCAGCTCACACCAGAGCGGCTGCTGCTCTGCCGCTGTAACGCTGCATTGCAGAAGCGTCAGTGTCGAGGTGCTACGCCATTGCCTAACACTCTCACTGCTTTCAAAACAAACTCTCAGCATCCTTCAATTTCGCACCCACTGTCTGATATCAACGCTATTCCCCTTCTAAGGGTTCTCAACCCCCTAAACCACACTTTGCTGTGGAACTACACTGCGCTGAACCGGTACTGCTTTGCCACTTGGTATACAGCAGCTTTGCATTTGGTACCGCACAGCTGCACCTCTGTCCACTTGGAGGGCTTTTGCACTTTGAGTCACAACACGTGTGCCATGCTCTCTCCTTCCACCTTTTCCCTCCTCCAAGAAGGGTGCCAAGACGGGTGAGAAGAGACAGCAGAGAGAAGTTTCTCGTGCTCTGTGAGAAAAGAGAGCTGGGAAGTCAGGCAACTGAAAAGAAAAAACAACAGCAAAGTAAAGCTGCTGCTTCTCCCCTTGGCTCTCCTGTCCCCACCCAAGTGTAAGGAACAGAACTACAGCTCAATTCTGATAAATCAGAGTTTTTCTGGAGGGAGCAGAAGCAACTAAAAAGGAATGTAAATGATCTTTGACCAATGACTTTTGTCTAGTTGTGGTTGCTGGTACAGTATATGTGGTTTCTTGTTCAGTACAGTAATGAGCGTGTGTACAGCAATGTGTTCAATGTGCGCAGCGCTGAGAGATTAGAGAGTGAAGGATGGCATGGGACATGTCAATATGGATCTGCAATGATCAAAGGAGGCTGTCTCTTCTGGGCACAAGTCTGGGTTGGGTTACAGCAAAGGAAAAATGTGAAGTGCTTCTTAATGTGTTTTCTCTGCATTCCCTGCTCTAGGTTCACCGTAAATGGAAGGACATCTTCTCCCCTAATAATCTATTTCCTGCATGTGGCTCCCCCAATAAATATATTAAAGTTTTGTTTGAAGTATACCGTTTGCTAAGAGAACAGACTTGCCATTTTTTAAAACAATAATAATCACAAGTGCTGTTTAAAAGCTGAAGTAAGGTTATGCGCATATCTTTGCCCTGACTAGTTATCAGCCATGAATCTTGTACTTAGGTAATTATTAGAGGTTTCTTTTTTAAAGGGATGATTTACTTACCCTCTATCCCTGCCAGATTTTATTTCTTTTTTTTAATATTTGAATTTTACACATTAAGTAGGGCATGCTCGTTTTTCTTCTGCCTGTGCCCTCTTTTGAGTTATGAATCCCTTCAGTGAGTAATGAGCAGTTGGCAACTTTTATGCATAAGAAAGAAGATTCAATGAATTCCAAATATGCTACATGGACGCTCCTTTTCCTACATAAAAAGTATAACATTTTTATGAATTGGGCCCACGATGATCTGGCATTAAATCACTGCCTCCTTTCTTCTCTGTGCTCTATTTATGCTCAGGGGACATGGAGTCGCAATGTGTTATAAATTCAACAGAATTACTAATTAAAAAACCTACCGTACAAAAATAGAACAAAGGGTGGAATTAGAGCCAACAGGATCTGAGCCAGTGCAGTGGTCCCGGGGAAATGGTCTGGGCTGCAAGGCAGGTGATCTGATCCTCATCTGGGACTAACTAACGTAGCTCTTTTGCTCCAGATGATTTACAATCCTGCAAACCCAACCCCTCTGCAGACTTTCGGCAGCGGGCGCCAGCAGGGCTCCTGGCCTCCTGTTTCCCATTCTCCCCCCAAAGGGGATGAGAAGCTCCCATCGGCGCCAGGAGAATTAGAGCCCATAGGAAATGAGCAGCACTTCTGGTCTTGCTCGGCGGCTCGGAAGGACCGTGAAGGATTTTCACTGACGGAAAGGTTTTGCACCATTCAACGGCCAGCAAACTGCCTTGCCTGGGAATCGTGCTGCTGGGCACTGAGCCCTCTGCAGCACCGTGAGAGCGCGGCCCGGCCAGCGCAGACATCAAGGAAAGGAGAGTTCAAACAAGCAATTCCTGGGCTCTCAGCAAGAAATGGTGCTTTCCCTGCTAGCTTTCCTAATCATCTGCTCTAAAATGGAAGCGTTCAATAAGGTAAACCACCAACAGCAGAAAAGCAAAATACGCAAGGATGCACTGAGAGGTATATTCTACAGCGGCTAAGCTCATCCCTCTTTCCCCACTTCCAAGTATGAAAAGGTGCCCTACAAATAGAAACAATAAAGGCTGAATGACACATGCAAGTTGGCTAGTACGTCTATCAAAACAACACATCCTGAATGCTGCCTGTGAGCAGACACCAAGCCGACCAGTGGGTCAGAGAAAAGTATGCCTTCTTTCTGCCAAATATCTTTAAAAATAAATAGAGGAGTGATATTTACAAAGAAGTATTCCTAGGATGCTCTAAGCTCCAACAGAACCAGGAAAAATATCTCATTAGAAATTCTGAGAGGAAAAAAAACCTTAATTCATCTTGTAACCCTCTCTGCATGGCCAGATCTCTCACCCTGGGCTTCTCTGCCGACTTCCGTGGGTTCTGTGCATGCACAGGAACCCTCTCTGCACTGGGGAGAGGTGGTGAACGAAATGGCTACGAGAGCTCTCAGGAGAGCAAACGAGCATAGGTTGTGTAGGGACAGCTGCAAATTATAATGAGCTGTAAGAGCCTTAATCATTGCCTCAGCCTGCACAATAAAAAGACACCTAGCATCAGCTCTGCCTGACAGACGGCATTGTGTTGTTGGGAAGGAAGTGCTATTGTCCCATACTCTCTGCCCCACCCTTGCTATAGCAGCATCCAAACCACTTCTGCATCGTGGTTCAGCTTCTGAACTAATGCGCAGGTTAACCATAAACAATTTCAGTCCACTTTAAACCTCTGTGCTGCAGGAATCAGTGGCTCAGCAGCTAATTCACAAATGGCTCAGTTGACCGTGCAGTGGGGACACAGCAGATAGCTGAGGGCAGTGACCTCGTCACTCAACCTCAGCTAATCTGTCCCCGTTTGCCAGAGACAAGAAAGAAAGAAGACAGAAAAGAAAGGGCTCTTGTCTGATGGCCCTTACAATTCGGCATTGCACATTCAAAATAACTAGTCCTCCAGAATCTGAGGATGAGTTAAAAGTCAAGAAACTTAAAAGCATTTCTGGATACTTAGCTAAATGCCGTAAGTCCGTAGGGTTCCCGTACTGAAGGGTTTTGCTAGGACTCTGAAGCGAAAGCCTGCACTCTTCCCGAACTGCCTGACTTGTCACATAGCTCAGCCTTTGGCAGAGGAGATGCTACTGAAGCCAAACAGCACAGATCCCACCCGAGTGTTTGTTACACGGTACATACACAACCCCTTTCTCTCATTGCAAAGAAGTTTCACTTACAGTCTGAATTCATGTTTCCCCATTTTTTCTCTTTTTTTCTGTAAGTTCAGTCCAGAAACCTAATCTATTGTGATAGAAATATAGCTATAACCCTGCCAGAAATACAACGAGAAGCACACAGGCACAGGGTTTCTGCACACAGAAACATGCAGTTCATCTGGAAGTGACTCTGAAGCTGAGCACAAGGCTTAAGGCAGCGAGTCCTTTCCAAGTGAATTTATTAAGTACTTAATGGGCAGGAGCTTCAGAAGGAAGGCAGTGGAGGTGATCCTGCCACCCATTCTGCATCTCCTGTACCTTATGACACTGGAGACATCCATCCGTTACTCCTTGTGGCCATTAGCCCTCCCACATCTCTCCTGTTTGCTCAGGCCATGCGTTCCTGGGGCAGGGACTCTCACTGTATGCAGGTAGGTGGGACCCCTGGGCAGGCTGAAAGGCAACGCACTGCAGAATACTCCTGGTCATGCCTGTGTAAACCTGGAATAGCCCAAACCAGTGGAGTTTCTCTAGATCTCTGTGATTTAGACTGTGATCCCCATGATCTCCACCTCCACACATCCATGATCCAGGTGCAGATCTCCATGATCCAGATGCGTTATCCATCCCTAGATCTCCGTGATCTGGATTCACCATCCAGTCAGCCAAACTCCTCTGCTCAACCACCCCAAACCCTCAAACTGTCTCAGCGAAAGAGGTTTAACCCATGCTAGGGAATCAACTTTCTTGGAAATTACTATGTAATATTCCATACTATCTCTTTACCATTTAAAATGCCCATCTGTTATCAACCTCTATACTGCCTTTTAATAAAAAAGTCAGTCGCTGTAGCACAGATCAGCTGTTCTCCCCTTTGCACAAGGTTTTATTCTGTCAGTCTCTCCTTGCCGCATGACACCTGGCTCACACCTCCGCAGTTGGCAGGCAAAAGCCTGGATGCTGAGCAGCCACTCAAACTCCCCTGAGCACTCCGCAATTTGGAGAATTACACCCTGTTAAAAACCCACTCTCCCACCAGTGAAGCTTGGGAAAGCACGGAAAAGCCAGACAGCTGGACTCAGTTTAGTGTAGTTTAGCTGAGGTGTCAGCCCTCTTAAGGAGGAACATACTACTCAGTGTGAATAAAAGTGGCACCATCTGGCCCAAAGTGAAGAGACCTCTGCAGCACGGCCTGAAGGTCAAACCCTGTTGGACTCCGAATCAGAAAGCGCTGTAGCACACAGAGCTGTAAATGGAGAGAGCTCTGGCAAACCCCTCCACTGAGCGCAGCTCCAGGATCTGCAGCCAACAGCCCTAATTGAGGATTTACTTAGGCAGCAACTGGTCTTCTGGAGTGATGAGAGGTGTCAGGTTTTTGAAGGAATAAGCTCTCTCTTCTCCCTATTGTGACCAGCAGTTTCTCAAATCTCGAGCATTTATTCGAGCGACCAAACTTCAGTAGCAAATGGCTTGAGTTTTGATGTTTAATGTTGCAGGGATAGCAGTAGGCAGCTTTTCTTGTTTTCAGCTCTTTTAGCACACTGTTTTGCCTAAAGCAAAATATGGTTTCAAGCAGTCTCACTCCACCGGTACTTTCTCCTTGCCTCAGCTAACCGCGCTTGTGTATGTATTAAAGATGTTGCAGCAGAAGTTGATGCTACAGGGCTTGCTCACTTATTTCAGATAGTCAGCAATCCAACTTTTTTCAAATGCACTTTTTATACAGAAGAATTATTTGTTCCTTTTTTGTTTTACACCTCAATTTCAAAGCTTGCGAAAACTTGGGGAGAAGGGAGGGGAGAGTCACGCACTTGATTGAGACATCAACGGAACATGACATTTTACAAAGACTGTCAATATGCCTCCTTAAAGAGACACTGCCATATTAGTTTAAGTGACTGGGTTTGCCGAGATTTCTTTAAGGTTGACTTAAATGTCAGATGCCATTAGATCTGGAAGTTCAAACAGTCTACCACTGCGAGCATCTTGCGCAGCGGAGGCTGAAAGGGTCACAGGTAAGCGAAGCCATGCTAAAACACTGCCGACCATGCCCGCGGAGGAAGTAGCTCCACAGTGAAATGCAGAGACCAAAGCACTGTAGGTAGAGGATTTATGTTAATGTCTTCTCAAATACACCACCAGATCTAGATTTGTACCTCTGCAGCTTCCAGCTTCATAGCTGAAGTCTCATCGCTCTCCTCGTCTCCACGTGAGGGGGAAATCTGCTTGCATTAAAACTTCAGAACATGTGTGTGTCTTTGAGGATAAGAAAAGTGAACTATTGATTAGCAATTGACAAATGCAATAGAAATGTTACGTGGGCCGAGAAAGACCCATACATAATTTATAGCTGTGCCAAATATGAGTGACAGCAAACAGCAGGAGGCTTGAGCACAATATTGATTACTTTAAAAAACTGAGAAAGGCACCGTGCTGAGGACTGGGAGGATAAAGAGGAGAGGCAACAAGCAGAGAAAACAGGAGCAAAGCCATTAAGGATGTTGTGCTACCAGACACTGCCAGACTAGGAAACTGAGGAGACAGTCAGGTGGAGAGCACTGCTCTCTCCTTTCCAATCAATAATACCATGTCAAAACATAAAATGCATGCTTTTGCTCTTAAGTAAAATGTGTCTAAGATTTTTAAAAGCATTGATTCAAGATGGATCAATGAAAATCTAGGTGTATTTTCCTGTGCAAAAAGGGGGTAATAACACTTTGTAGATAATCACACAACAGAAGAGATTTCCAATGCCGGTTATAAATGTCCTATTTATATTACAATCTTTTTGTCAGTTAAGGTTAAGAATAGTAGGTCAAGGAGTCTTGCATTGTTGAAGGGGGGAAGGCAGACATGTAAATGTGGGAGCATGGGATCTCTTTAAAAGATTAACGTTAGGACGGGACTGAGCTTGAGCAGGAGAGGCTATGAAACATGGATCTGATCTTCTTCAGCTGCACTTCCAAGGAGCTTCCAGGTGCTTTTTCTCTGAACTTCAAAATCCCAGACTCGGGAGCAATGCTCAGCTGGAAGGCGATGAATGACGGTGCTCTTCAGGGCCTGTTCCTGTGGGTACTGGGTTTCTCCAGCAGCTGCTCAGCTGCGAGGTCCTGGCAAAGCTGGGGCTGGTGTTGAAAGGGCTCCGCTACTGTAACTATTCCAGCAAAATTTGTTCTAGCAATTCTCATCTCCCAAAAGTATGTGTGGTGGTAGAGTATACAATGGCCCTCTAATTAAGCAAGCTATGTGAGGATAATTGCAGCTACAATTAGACTTTTGCCTAACAAGATTTTGGCCAGCATAGAAATGGCATTAAAACCAAAACAGAAAACACATTTATAACTGGCATCACCTTACCAGTATGGAGAAAGAAGGCTTTAAGAAAAAGGAAAAAGTGGATCTAGACTCCTAACTGCCCACTTCTCCCTCAGAGAGAACCCAGTATTTGCTCCTGAGGATGAGAGGCAAGTTTAAGTGAGCAAGATCTGCATTTCAAATGCTCAGAGTAAAACAGAAAAATGAGAACCGGACCTGCAGAGGGAAGCTGGAGATGTGAAAGGTACCTCAGAGATGGATCTCGCTACCTTTGGAAAGCAGTCCTGGTGTCCGCACGGCACACTGCAGCGCTACGCAGCGGTACCGAGCGGGGTACCTTGGTGTGCCTCATTTGCTGCGCAGATGGTGACTCTGCCTCTGGTCCCTGAGCTGGTCCCTGGGCAGACCCGTGCCGTGTTGAATGCTGCCCTCAAGGGAAGCATTTGTGCTGCTGGTTGCAAAGCAAGGCGCTGGGTTGGTGACCATCACACAGCTTGCACTGGGGGTTCTCTCTTTGACCCATCAGGCTTGTGCTTATTAGACTGGAACTCAGAAATGGGACGCTATGGCAAAGGAAAAGAAAGCACTCCTCTTTCTTCACCAAAACAAAAAACTTTGGAATATGTTACAACACAAATTCCAGTTGGTGACTTTAGGTGAATCTCATCCTTAATCACTTGTTCTTCAACACGCACTGACTGTTGGGTTTTTTAAATGCAGGTTAAAAATCTCCTTTCTTCTTTCTTTAAAAGGTATCCCACAGATACAGGTGAACGGCATAAGAGGAAGGACAAGAAGAATTGTCCACGACCCACTTGAGCAGTAGCATGCTTCCAAATCACCCAGACAGTACTAGAAATAACTTTCTCACAGCATTTAAGTGTTTTTTCTCTCTTACTCAAAGGCACAATTTCTCCATAACAATGCAATGTTTCACTGTCCTGAACATTTACATGCCCCTGAAGTTCTAATACCGATGCAATAATTCCTTGGCATCAATAAAATATATTCCCTTTGTGAACTCCCGCTGTTTCCCTCATCATCGGTAAAAACCGAAAAGCCTTACAAAAATAATTATTTTGCTGCACACTGTTTTTCATTTTTGATAGAATCTTAACTGCAGACTTCTCTGAATGCACATCTAAGAAAAACCTTGTCATTATTTCCACTGACCTGAGTAATTAGGTAGCAGCCAGAACCCCCTGCCTCCTGATTGGCGAGATGTACTGCATAAAGCGCGCTTAGCAAGTCTCCCCTCCAGCAGCCAAGCAGCACAGGCTACGGAAAGCAGAATGAGAGAGAAGCATTTGGGAAAGCGAAGGGCACAAACTAACAGACTGCAGCCAGAGCACCAGCGTGTGGACAAACAGCATAGGGTGGCTCATGATGTGCCCCCCCGGAGAAGACTGGCTCCAGCAGGTCCAAAGCGCATCATGTACACCGGCTTTCCTTTTGCGTTCCCCACGGTCACCTGCTGCTTGTGTTCCCTCAGGATTCCCTCCAAAAGGAGCAGTTTCCCCCACCCCAGATATTCTCAGGGAGGTATCTGCTCCAGGCTGCTGGAGTTGGCAGCTGTGGACTGTGGCCAGGGAGCACATCTGGCCTCAACTCCTCAATTTTTATGCCAGTGTTATGAAAATGACATTTACCTATTGCCTTTACGGGGCTGTGGAGGAGATCGATCAGGCAGCTTACATATCCTGCTTTCCGTAATCTCCCAAACTAATTAGCTCCCAAACAGATACCATGCTGGCAGGCCAGATCCCCCCAGCTTCACCAGTAAGAACAGCAGGTGGGAGGATAGCTCCAGACATGTTCTCTGCTTGGCCCTTTTCTAAAACTACTTGTGACACTAATTGATTGGTGCCAGTAGTGATGGTGGCTGAGACACACACAACCCACAGGGAAGCTGTTCAAAGCTGCGGTAATGAGTAACCTATTGCTGCTTGAAAGCACAACGATGGGCTTTGAATTCTGCTACTATTACCTGGGCTAGCCAGGCCTCTGTCCCCTCCCAGCGTTGGAGATGAATCATCTTTAACCTATTTGAATTTTACACTAACGACCTGGGGGGAAAAAAAAAGACAACTCACTTCAAACTACTTTATGTTCAGCGGTACGGCAGAGGGTTTCAGAGAGAGCCTACCTGGGAGGAGGCACGGTCGAGTCAGCACACAAAGGTGCTCCAGGTTGTTGCCAGTGGGGGACCTGGAAATCCTGCTCTGCCGGCAGCGTCGCTCCGTGCATATAATGCTCCATAAGCCTGTGGAGGCAGTGAGCCTCCCCGGCCCCCGGCAGCAGGGAATGCCAGGGCATACACACGGCTTCCGATGTTCTGGCATCCTTAAGCCAAAAAAGCAACCCCTCGGGAGCCTTCTCTGAAACACCAGCTACAACAGCCCTGAGACTACTCCAAATGGGCAGACTCCTAGCTGCCCTCAGCATCGGGGGAGAGGATAAAACCCTTCTGAGTCTCTTCAGAGTTCATTGGGGATTTTCAAATCAAAGCAGTAAATTTAAACACTTGAGGAGACCAAATCAAATGGAAACAGTATCATGGGTGCAGCTCTTTTCTGGTCACTACTGCTCATAATTTGCCATTATGCTCAATGTTGATGCACCCTTCAAAAACAATATGTGGTTCTGTTGAATGATTTATGCAGCATGTGTTGCAGCAGACATTGACAGTATAAAAAAAAAAAACAAACAAAAAACCAAAACAAACTTCTCTGCAAACTAGCACAGTGATTAAAAATAGAAACAAAAATATACGGCACCACAATCTAGAAATGAGCCAGCCCACAAATATCCTAAAATACACCTGCATCACTCTGGGTACCTCCAGCAACCACTTTAAAGTATCACCATTCCAGGAATCACTGCATCTGGGAGGGAGAGGTCTGTGATTCTGGGAAGCTTTGCAAGACCATGGCATCACCAGAGCAGGAGAGAAGTTGCATTGGCTGCAGGAAAATATCAGTGTCTCAGCTACAGCAAATATCTCCACGCAGAAAGGGTTTACATCTTTTCTTGCCTGCTGCCTTGGCGAAAGCTCAGTGTTAAAGTAACCACCAACTGTAGCTGAAAAATTTCCTTGAAATGACAGTCTAACACAAGTAGATAGAGGCTCTACTTCAAGAGCATCCTAATTTGATCCAAGAATGAAATAAATTGCTCACTTAATTCTACTACTGGTTAATACAAAGAATTAATACTCACTGTAATAAGCCAACTGCTGTCTTGCTTTAGCCTCTATGCACAGAGGAAGAGAAGCTCGAGTCCTGGACAAGTGCTCAATCAGGAGAACACGCATACAAAGTTGGGTCCTTCACATTCCCCATGCTCTACGGATCTGTGCAGACACAGCCCACCGGAATAACTTAGCATGATGCTGAGGCAGTTCAAGCCATGGGGGCTGTCAGGACCCAAAGAGAGCTGGTACAGAGCTCAGACATCTCACCTACACTCGCATTCTCCCCAAAACACATTTTCTGCTCCCACCACAGCAGGTGTCACAAGTCCTTTTCTACCTCACAGAAAACACCGATTCCTCCCTTGTGGAGGCAGCTTCAGTTAGCACAGAGCGTGAGCCGGAGCTGTAAGCTACACTAAGCAGGTTACATCCAAGCTCAGCATGGTGCCGTTTGCTTCTGAATGCAATTCAACCCAGTGGCTTTCATCTACAAAGCCCTCCAGGTCCTCTTGGCTCTCTCAGAACCTGATCTGCTCTACAGCCGAGATCAGCGCCCGCATCATTGCAATAAGCCACGCTGCTTCTGTTAACACCACACAATAGCAACCTGGGGGACGGGCGGCTGGAGGACAGCGCACACAGGCTTAAGATCAGTTTTCCCACTGCAGATCGCCTGGCCTTTGCCTGCAGCGGGCATTGCTATGAGAGAGCAGGCGCCTGCCCTAGGATCTTCTGCACCATTTAATGGGACTTCGACCTTCTGGCTCTGATGAGGCTGCTTTTTGAAAGCACCCTTATAGATTGCATATTCTTGTTAATTGCTGCATTTTATATTTTCTTCTATGAATACCTAAAATGCTGCCAGAGGTTGGGAAATGCACCGTTGAAATTATGCATGTGCTATCAGATGGTAGCTGGAAACACATTTAGGTTTCACATCGGCTGAACCTTTACCTTAGGAATATTTAGATGTCCTACCCATCCTTGGACCATTTAAAACGTTGACAAGACTCAAATAAGTCTACGGGATAATAAATACTGTTCTTTTTCTCCTGACAGGACAGCAAAGACAACCAAGCTCAATTCAGTCCGGGAACCACTGCAAAAGGATGGGTGCACAGGATGCAGCACTGGGCAGCAAGAAATCTGCGTCTTATTTTCTGCTCAGTGGATGTTCTGCTGACAGCAAAGCAATGGCAACCATTTTACCAGTCAGTGCTTTTGTTTACCCTTTTTTTGGCACTTTTAAATTAAGCTTTTTCTCCCTTTTAGGTTACATGTTCCAGGGCAAGGACTTTCTCACTCTACACTGGAGCTCAGTTCAACAGAGCACCAAATCCATTTGGGACCTTACTGTACTACTGTAACACAAACCAGTCAGATTAGAAACAAAAAGTTCTGGGTTCTGAAAACACATGTTTTTCAGACTTCAGAGTTTAGTTGGGCGCTAACAGTAAAGCTGTGGAATAGCATATTAAAGACTCAGATGGAAAACAGAAACTTCCACAACCACAAGTTGTACAAGACAATGCACACAACCCACTGAATGGAAAAATAGACCGTCTTTATCATGTTAACGATGGTTTAGAAAAGCAGATGTTCCAGAACCCACCAAACATTTTACTGTCACTTCTATTTGTTTGTACACAGCTTTAATGATGTCTTGCTATAATCTCCATTATTTTTTGCCTCCACATTCATTTCTGTTCCTGTTACCGTGCTAATCATTGCAGGGAGGTTTCGGATTGGATTGGTACATCTCTGGTTAAATGGCTCTGGGTTTGCTTCCTAGACAAGGAGCTTTAAGAAAAAAAATAAATAAATTCCATTCTGGAAATAGCATCACAGCAGTACTATCCGTAAGCATTCCCAGAATTATTCTGCCTGTTATTTAATTAGCTCAGACAAAGGTTGCAGAGTGCACAGAAATCTATCAAGGGATCTGCAGTAATATTTGGAGATCATTTCTTTTACTGCTTTATCATTAAAGTTTTATGTACTCTTGCAATTGATAGAAGCAATAAAACATTTCTGAAAAATACAGAAGAAGAAACAAAAAAGTAATATACATGAAATAAACCCTTCTCATCTTAAATTCCACTAGCACTGCACCCACGGCATCATTTAACAGTTTGCTAGGTCTGGTGTACAGACTACACTTCACTGGATCATGACAAAGTACTTAGATCTAAATACATTTCCTCTATTTATCCCTGTTGGAAAATCTAAATAGAGCTGTTTGAGCGAGAGTGAATATATCACCGTTCAGTTTACAAAAACTGTATCTTCCTGCTTCTCAAGAGTTTCTCTGAACATAAACCTGGAATGTTACATAAAATAAATACAAATATTTCAGTAAGATACATTGCAATTCAAGAAACAGTTATGGTTGTGATTATGTACAGGTAAAACTATCTGTTGAAATATTTCAGCATTACACACATTTCAAGTGACCTGAGCAGAAATCCTGAGTACAGTGAAAAGCAAAGTTTGCCATTTCTTAACCGACACCCAAAGTCCAAGTTTTTCTGCAGGACCCTTCTGCAATCCTTCTGCAATCCTCACAGTCAAAGAAAACAGAAAGAAGATGCGGCATTTCAACGGCACCTCTTGCACTTCCAATTCAGTAGAAAACACCACGGCATCCAGCACTGGGGTAGTTAAATGAGCCATTAAATTTTAAAAATGAGTCTCTTCAGGGAAGAGACTGGCACTGGGTGAATGAGAAGTGAATCTGATCGGTAGGATCTTTATTTCCAGTTTAGCACACCCCAGAGATCCCAGCTTAGTTCTTAGTTCCTAGGCTAAGTTCACAGCTAGTAAAGGCCCATCAACCCTTTTTTACCCTGTGAGTTGGAGTTGATGTCATTAAAAGACTATAAATATAGAACCCAGCTTGGCCTTTTTAAGGAGACATATGTCTTGATTAATTTCATTTTTAAGAATATAGTTGAGTGATAGTACGTGCTCAGCTCAGTATCATCGAGTGACGTGCTGCTAAGCTAGTCAGGAAACTTTCGCCAGTAAGTATTCATAGTTTAAGAGTATTTCAGTCGAACACTAACATCAGATACAGTAGCCACAGTGTACAAATGACAGAATGAGCAAATTTTGTTGTCCTGGGAATTCAAAAGATATTCTACAGCCACAGCAGGAAAAGCAGGAAAACTTAAGCAGTGCATTACCATCATTAAGTCAATTAATTGTATACATGTGAGCAGCAATGTTGCATCAGCGCTGCCGTGATTTTGAAAGATAGTAGGGACAGAATGAATCACTTGTCAAGACTTTTTAAACACAACATATTTGACAAGAATCAGTGAATTCCCAGCATCAACAGTGAGCAGCCTCAGTAACATTCAAGACTTTCTCATGCTTATTCCAATGCCAAGTCACTGATTGCAGCCAGTATCCCCACTCTCACGTATAAATCAAACCAAGGCCAATATGTACACATACGGAGCGAGCCCTCCACCCTGCCTTTGACACCAAGGCTACTTTTCTTACATATTCCGACTTTTTTTTTTTTTTTAACTAGGAGCCAGCTGTTAAAATCTGGACTCAATTCATCTAAAGTGTGAAAGACCATGTCAAGTGCAGGCAATGACTCACACCAGGAAGAAGGACACTTTGTGATTTCCCAACTATCTGATCAACTATGGGTTTAGGAAAATGACTGATGTTAGATATTGGATTATGTATTTTTGAAAGTGTGCCATAACCAAGCGTAGCTAGAAATTGAGCACACAGCTGAGTAAGGACATATGGAAAAGGTCTTTGTGCTCATTCTTTTTGGAAAAATCATAGCTGAAGAATATGGAAGAGAAAGACAATGCTTTTTCAGTGGAATCTTTGTGTTTGGTAAAAAAAACAACCCTATGACAGCCAGAAATGGGGCTTGTAAGTGCTTTTGATTTCTTTTTAAAAGCTGCTTCAAGGGAAGAACATGAATCCATATGCAATAGAGCAGAAAAAGGAGAATTCACTTTTTGGCTACAGCTGCCACCTCTGCCGGAGAAGGCTGCTGATGGGGCCATTAGGAGGAGACCTGGGTTACTTTCCTGTTTCATCACTTCTCTGTTGTGTACAGCACAACCTGCACACAAGTTTTGTGTACAGCCTTAGGCAACTCCTTGTGCTCCCCTGTGCCTTTACTGCCATCTATATCTTGAGAATGATAGCACTTTGCTTTGTCACAGAGATGTCACAAATCCATTAAAGACAGAGATGCATTTGTTTATTGGAGCAATGGGTTTGCTGCGAGTACCTGAGTGAGGTAGCCAAAGAGGTTCAGAGCGCTCTGTGGACATACTGCCACTGCAGTCCCTTACAGTAAGATTAGGACAAGGTGACTTAACAGCTTCGTCACTGGCACAAACTGAGAACACAGTCAAAGGACACAGAAACCTTTTTGTCTGCACTAACACCAGGGCTCTGTGGAAAAGTGAAAGTGAGCAGAGAGTCCAAAATAAAGCTATCCTGCTGCACAAGGTGATATGGCCTAAATTTCTTCCATTTTCTATATAGAAAACTATAGAAAAGTTCGTCTAACTCAAAATGTTACAGTTTACATCACGAGACCATAGCCATATCTAGGGCAATAGTCAACACAGCAAAACAGCTATCTAGAAGAGACAGGACAGCACCACCTTCCTGGAGTTCAGGTTTTGTTGTGCCTTGATGAAATATTTTAAGGTTCACTCAATTCACAGCAAAACAGCTGAGCTGACTCAGAGAGCTCGAGGCACTGCAATCACAGAATTTCCTGTCTTAAATTTGCAGGGAAGATAATTTAGCCTATCCCCAGTTTTCAAGCGTTAATATCCAATGTCCCAAAATAAAGCAGATATAAGAAACCAACGAAACCATTGGTAGAGGAGAGCAGCCCGTAACAAAGGGTTTACGAGTAAATAAAATACTCTTACCCCCATGTATGTATGTGCTCTTGCATCTGTATTTTATTTATCTGTAACTCTTCACAATTGTATGCAAAAATATGGGCTTTGTCTCGTTGGAGGGACTGGTTTATCTCTGCTCCTGACCCTTTAATTTGTCATCTAGCCAGCATCCCCTCAGTGAGAATGTTTCTGGCACTCCAAGGCTGCAGTTAACTTAATAAGGAATGTAAGCACAGTTAGATAAATTAATTTCAAGGTCAAGCACACTGACAATGGAAAATGGATGCAAGTGGCAGGTAATAGAAGAAAATTCGCATGCATACTGATACACTGTTAAAGGCAGATGTTACTAGATAATTTAATCTCAAACGTAACCGATGTTTTCACTTGCCCTTTTCCATTAAAAGAATTGTAGCAGATGCAAAAATCAAAGATTATTCCAAGAATTAAGATATGAAAAGCATGTTAGATCACTAAACTCCAATTAGTTAAATTAAATTGTATACCATTATCTACCTGTAGCTTTATTGGTAGCCAGCATTAGCACTCAGCTTGAGCAATAATAAAATTAGAGAATAACACTTTAATTGAATTGCACTTAAAAGGATCATGCTGACAAATGTGATTGTATCTGGCTGTAATGCACACCTTTTCCAACGATCATTAAATCCAATGAAATGAAAGTCACAGGATCTTGACAGCTCTCTGAAATAATCTGTGAACCATGCTGTATCTCGCAGCTCCTAATCAATTTAGAGAAGCCTCATTAAGGCTCTGCAGCTAAAGAACACTTAAAAATCAAAACAAATTACAACATGTTATGGATAACTAGCTAATCATATCGATACAACAAGGATGTATTGTGTTGCAACAATTCATTTCCTTTGCAAGAAGTGTTTGCCATGGATGATTTAGGAATTGTTATTCATAACTGCGAACAGCCAGCCCTAATGTCAGGGTTTTTTCGTCTTTGCTCATAATAAACATTTCTTATGCTGTGTCTTCACTGTATTCTAGATCTAATACTGGACTCTATGATTGTGTGCCTGTTAATTATTTGTGTGTCTGTGTGTATATTTGTTTCTCTCCTTTGCTGTTTCTGCCGCTCTCTTGAGTATGCAGAAACAATGATGTGTGATTCTGGGAACAAATTAGACATTATCAGATACCCATGTGAATATTTCTTGGCAATTTTTGTTCCCCATGAGTAAGTACTTTGTTGCTGGATTATTTAACAGCCAATAACTCACCCTCACTCTCTCCTACCTTCGGTGGCTGTTTCCTTTTTATATGGCAGCTAATACAAAATAGTGTACCTTGATGTAACACTTACACATAAGCAATTTGAGCTGGGTAATTTAGCAGATTAATGAGACTAGCAAACAGGCATTTAAAACTGAGGCATATCTGTGGCACTCATTCTTGATCTACTTAGTCAACATGGACTTGGCCAGTCACCCTTCCCAGTGGACTCTTCCCAATCACATGATAAATCATTCTTACTCAAATTTTTCTTTTTAAAGATTCCCCCTCAGCCTTAGTTGATAAAAGTCCCAGACATCTGACGGAATGCATGGAACCAGATACAAGCTCCTTTACTCCAACACGGACATTATATTTAGTCACTTACTCTTGCTGTTGATTAATGTTCCTTTAGCTTTGAGCCTTTGAGGGATTGTTATAGTGTGACTTCTGCTCTCAACAAAGCATAAAATTGGATATAACACTAAAGAGCCACTATATAATACCATCCTGTTTTCCGTCCATTGGGCTGATTTGCATGGACCACTCCAGACCGACATGGGAACAGAGTTTAAAATGCAATAGTAGATTAAGACAGAATATGATACTGATGTTAAGTACAATTTATAAAGCAGAGGTTAAGCTATCTTGAAGAAATATGGCTTTAATAAATACATGCTCTTTCTTCTGTTCTCTTTCTGCATGAAAAGCAGAGCAGGATTCCAGACAACATATGGATTTCTATATACTATTTAAAACAGTTTTTAATGCTTACCCAAGGTATACAAAGTGGCTATTACGCATGGAACATACTGCTCAGCAAAGGCAATAGTGACTCCATAAACATTTGAGAAGGGGTTAGAGATTTAAACATAAAGATAACAGATCCCGTAACCAACCAGAGGTTTAACACCAATTAAAATTAATATTATTGGCATCATGGTAGTACCTAGAAGTCCAGTCATGCCAGAACCCTTTTGTACATAGCAGAAAACAGAAACAAAAGATGACTCAATCATCTCCCAATATTCTTCTCCAGGAGCGCAAGGAGGGTTTGGGCCATCAAAAAACCAAACGGCCTTAGCCTTAAGGACCTGATCTAGCGCTGAATGACCCCTGCGGCTGTAACCCCCTTCACCAGAGGGATGCATGCTTGCCTCCATGCAGCGCGGAGAAGACAAGCCCTTTCAATGGGTTAACTCAGCAGCTGAGTGTGAGTTCACCTGGGATACCCTTGAAAACCATTTTCTTGACCCTCTCCACCCCTGTGGCCAACGTGCTGTACCTGCCCTGACCAGTTTCACTGCCCGACCTCCTCTGGCATAACGTACTACACACACATTTCCATAACCCGGCAGATGTAGGGCTTTATCCTGCACTTACTCTTACTTCTGACAGCCAGGACAAATACCATTAACTGCACCTGAATTATAGTCACGGCACGGAGTTCAGAATGGGAGGCTGTAAGTCTCTGCACTGTCTTGGACAAGTTCAGCGGATGACCGGTGCACAGCAGAGAGCTGTGCCCTCCCACCTGGAGCTGTCACCTCAAAACACAAACCTTGAGTAGGGGTCTTATAAAGGAAAGAAACCCTAAAGAGAAAAATAGAGATTCTGGGACGATAAACAGTTGTATGCAAACACCAGTAAGTTTCTCTCATTCTTTCAGGAGAAGTGACCAAGCTCATCCTCTAGCGAGGTGTTGAAGGGCTAATGTTGTGGAAATAAATGTTAGTTTATAAACGCCTGCACTCCAAAGAAATACAACCATCCACTGGAACCAGGACTCACTGGGACAACAGCAGCTTCTTGAGACTGGGAGAAAAATGGGGAAAGCTGAGCAGTGTAAGGGAAGAAAATCTGACTGCTGTGTCAAGCATCTCGCTCCGTTTTGCTATATGGAGCACTCTTTACGTAACCCAGCAATTAGTCAGAAACAACACACATTTGTGGACCCCCTTGAGGCAATGAAAAATAACTAATGTACATGTGCAATAACTTCCCTTTTAGCAAGAAATTTCATCAGGCTATTTTGAGCCAAAACACAGCGTGCACGTCAGATCGCAATAGCTCTGGAAGTGGTGAGATGGGACCCGGTAACAGATGGATTTTGAATATGTTTGTAAGCAGGAATCCTGTCAATACTTCGAGGCCTGTAATAGGGAGTGAACGATGACTAGGCCTGCCAGAAAATATATTAAGAAAAAAGTGGTTGGGCCCCTAGGATTTTCTGTCATCCGAGTCCCTGTTATCACCAACTTAGTGCCATGTGTGCACCTCCCACAGGGCACTTCTCTGCCTGAATCTAATCACAGGAACTTCAAGTTTTTTCGGATTCGGTGGGGTGCCCACGACTGCGGGCAGCACTGGGGCTGCTGGGAGGCGGCTATACAATGTCTCCCTCCAAGGGAGAGCTGTCCCTACCAAAGGCTTTTCTGTCCTTTTCAGGTGTTTATGTCCCACAGAATTCGCAAAAAAAAAATTCAGCAGGCGACCCTGCAACACATGACCCAGGCAGAATTCAGCAGATGCCCTTGGTATCTCTTGACACGTACAATTTTGGTTCAGAAAAGGCTGAGTTGCAATGTCTGCTAGAGCTCGGCTGCTAGGTGATGCCAGTTCTAAGCACAAAATCCAAACATAAATCAAAACTTAGGCAACCAGTATTGCCAAACACAAATTTTCAAAAGCCTTAGATACTAATAAGCAAAAAGAAAGGCATTTGACATGTCTCCACTCTCACTGATTGCTTCTGTAAAAGCCCTTAGTGTTCACCCCAACCACAATCTGAAACCTCCCTCTGCAACCATGAGGTCTAAGAACTTCATCCTATAAATGGAAGGAAAGATTATTGCATCTTCACATATTTCCAGAAATAAAAGCACTTAGAAAACCACCAAATATTCACAGATTCCCGATCAGATCACCACAGCTGGCAATGCTGAAAAATTAGAGTAGCAATATAAGCAAGGCCTCGGCTCCGGGCTTGCCTCTGGCTGACCCTGCGAGTTTACATCTCAGGAAAATCAGACTAATACAAGTCATGCGTATCAGGCCACGGGCTGTGTGCTCTCCATATACCCCCATGCAGGACACAGACAGTGCTAGACATCATTTGTAACACCCATAGCTTAGTACAGAACTGCTCTGAACCGTTTACAACTTTCCTCTGAAAAAACCCTTCCCTATGAAGGGGTTAAAAAGGTCTGTCTGTGAAATATAATCATATACATTTTTCATTCTCCACAATTTCCTTCTCTCTCTCCCAACTCAGTCGCAACTTATTCCATCTCATACGCACTCTCAGCATCCAATCACCATCCCTCTGAAGCTATTTTCCTGCTTAAATGATGCTGGAATAATGTTAACAAGATTTATTTTTTTTTATTTATTATCAGATTACAGTTCACACGTGAATCAAAATTGCGTTAAGGGTCTGATCCTGCCACTCTTGAAATCAATTGTGGTTTCATTCAACGAAACCAAAAGGTCTCGCCCTCAGTGAGCCGTAACTCCAGGTCTAGTGACCATTTATTATTCATAAGTACAGTCTGGGACAGACTGATAAATGACCCCTAACCATCCCACTCAATTTCAAAAGGGGAAAGAACCAGAACGGACTGATTAATGGCTCCAGCAATCTCAAGCCTTGCTAACCTTACCTTTACAGGGACAGGGAGATGCCTGATGGGTGTAATATTTATATAACAAAGCAATTATCTCTGTAATATGGATTGTTTCAGGATGCATTCACTCCAGTTAAATGTAGTGGGGCTGTGGAAGACATTATCTGACATAGCATGTAAAACTGATAGATGGAGGTTCGTACTGTCTGGTTTGCTTACAAAATGCAAGTAGAGATGATCTGAATGACAAACTTTGCACCAGTTAGGGTACAGGTAGCCTTTGCTGCAGAGGTCCGGGCCCAAAGGGAATTCATTTTCCTCTGACTTAAG
>NW_009646556.1:366131-462940 GCF_000708025.1 Charadrius vociferus
CAGCAGGAAATGGGGAGACTGCTGGCCAGGATGCATGAAGACCTGCTTAAAACTTACAAAGAAGTAGCCAGCCTGCAGTAACTGGATCGTCCATACCTTAGCCAATAAAAGCCTGGATCCAGAGCATACCTGTCTGTCTGCGTAGCCGATGAAAAGTCCTGAGTGAGGTTGAAGGAATCCAATAAAGACACAAAATTACTGGTGAGAGGGCATAACTCAAAAAGACACGAATGCAGAAGTCAATGGCTACGAGAAGCCTCCAGGGACTCAAACAAGCTGCAAAGAGATTACTAAATTCAGTAAAAGAGGGGGAAAGCAAAGAGAAAGAAGCTCTGCTCTGTAGAGGACAGCAAAGCACTGCTGTTGGGAGCATGCAAAGAGGAAAGCTAGCGCTGAAGGAAAAGCAGAAGCTGCAACACCCCATCAGACACTTGGCTGCAGGAGAAAAGCCATTATAACTTGGCAGTATCTGGGTGGCGATAGGGGCAGCGTCAGCTTTCAGCACAGCCGCACTGGTGTTCCAGCACAGCACAGCTGGGTGGCCGCTGCCCTGCGTCTCACCACCGGCTGTGGGTGGGTGTCTGCAGGGAGGGGGCAGCCTTCCCTCTCAAAACTTTCCTATCCATTTTGCCTCTGCTACCTGAAAAGCTTTCAGCTGGCAATGAAAAGGAGAAGATGGTGCCTTCTCCTACAGGATGTCCTCCCCATGGGGAGTGGGGAATGGCCAGTCCAGCTGCATATGGTATTTATACTCCGCCTCCCCGAGAGCCGCCCTCCCAGGCTTGTTCCCATCCTTCACACCGCTCGGGTAATGAAAGCGAAGCAGATAACAGTGGTGACCTACTTCCAGCCTCCTTCCTCAAGCAAGCTGTCTCATCAAAAGCTCTCCATGAGCCCAGTTCAGCCTCAGAAATCCAAACAAAGCAGAAATGTAAGATGCCAAATAGTGAGTGGGTTGCTCTGAACGTCTGCAAGTGGTCGACAGGTACAGGAGTGAACTGGGCCCATTAAGAGATGTAGGAAACAGGACACTAATTTCACAGACTATCTTGGGAAATCTTGCAAGAAACTGCTTCTCCTCCTGCAGGCAGACCCCCGCGGACACAAAGAGTGCTTTGCCCTCCAAGAGCTCCATGCTGGACTGAGATCTAACGCAACAGAAGTTGCAGGAAAGCAGGTCATTTAAGAATTGCAGCAAACCTGGTCAAAATGAGTAGTTCTGGATTTATGGCAGAGAACCAGTGATAGTAAACCAAAGAGGAGAGGTAGAATAATAAAAACAGAACATTCAGCAAAAAAAAAAACAAATACACTTTTAAGTGATCTCAGCTGCAACAACTAACATGCACCAGCTGTTACAAGGTGCAAACTGAAAGTCTTGGGCAGACCGACAACTTGACCAGTTCTATTCAATTATGAACAGGGCTGCACCTAAGATGTGTGCCAGTAGATGGTGTGTTTATTTTAACCAAATAGTTACCTGAACATAGCCAGAGCTCCCTTTAGCACCGCTGCTTTGTTTTGAGCCCACATTGCTTGCTGAACATACTTCGATTTTACCCTCTGAAGTTTTCCCTCCTCCTATTTTATCCCCTCGTGAAATGTCACAAAGAGAATCACTCTGACCAACATGATAGGAACGTCTGGATCATTGAGTGTAATATGCTATCCATATTTGCACTTCAAAGCATTGTGCTTTTGCAGTTAAATATAATCCTGTACCATCTTTTATAAGATGAGCAATAGAAATAGCAGGATCTTTCCTCATATGCTGGCACAATACACCAGCTCCAGGTTTACCTCTGCTGGCTTATCCAGGTCCTGATTTACCTTAACAAATGTCCATGCCCCCAAGACCAAGTGAAAGAAGCTGGAAGCCTACGGAGTTCAGTGTCCTCTTGACATGCAGCACTGTTTCAGAGACATCTTGGCTGAGGCTCCAGTTCTTGCTTGTTTTCACAGTAGATTTCAAGAATTTGTGAGACATCATTTCATTTGCTTTTATCTTATGATAGCTTGTTCAACCCCTTTCACAATTAGACTCTGACATTTTCATGGCTCAAAGTGGCTGCATTTTTTTTTCTTTCTTTTTTTTTTTTAAAGTAGGTCATGTGAAACATGAATGCGTTGGATCAACACATCAAGAAGGCTTGGTGTATCTCAGTTCAGGCGCTCAGCATTTGATACCACTACTCTGCATGCCATCCAGCCATCACATCCACTGGGTGCTTCCAGTTCACTTAGCACTTCTTCAGAGAGAGATGGAGAGAAAAGGATTCTTTCTCAGAATAACTGGCAATTTATGGGAAGGGCCAACAGAGAGAAAAGCACAGAACCAGGAACTCTAGTTCTCCTCATCCATGACTGGTGCGTGTCACAACCTGAAACACCTCCCACCTGACAGCCACAATAGGTCCAAAACTTTTCTCCTGACAGGAGAGGTACGAAATGTTGGAGCTACTCACAATATATCCATTTTCTTCTCCTCTATAAGAAAAGAACAGCCTACTTACTTCTTTAAATCAAGTAGTAGTATGACTGATGCACATCTTAAAGCCCAGCCTTCGGAGCTGATTGGTGACCCATGAGAAAAGAAGGTACGTGATTAATTCTGTAAGATAGTTCATCAAGTGATTGCATAAAATGGCCAAGAAACATTCGTGCAGCGGCACAAAACTTGAAAGCTAGGGAACATGCTCCTGCAATGCGCATTCAGAACTTCAAAACACACATACTTGTTGGACTTTAAGGACCAACAACAAAATTATATGTCAGAGCACTAAACTACTTGACTCACAAACAATTAAAGCACTCTTCCAGCATAAATTATATTTTGTAGGGTTACTTTTCTCAGGCAGTATATACAATAAAGTGGATATGCTCACAGGAGTTGTATTGAACTCTTAGATTTCTTTTCCTGTAAGTTTTGGTCTAACTCCCTGAATGTAGGGAGGTGTGGGATGGACCCCCCAAAATGAACTCGACTAGGTCTGCCTAACCTGATGCTGGAGACTTACTCTCTGGGGCAGCAGGGGACTTAATCTTATAAAAAGCGGCATTAGGTTGTATGGTTTTGCGTTTCCTAAATTCAGCATATGGTTATTCCCACCCTTACTATTTTGGATGGGAAGGAAAGATGCCCACGGATGACAAACACTTCTCTTATTTCAGACCTACCTCTCCTCCTCCTCTAGCTCTTTTGCAAAATTGCACTCATATATTTCAAGGATGGTGTCATTCAGCTTCTGAATCAATTTGGCAAGCCCTATATTTAAGAGGCATTAAGCCTGTTGTGAGTTTACAGCTAACTGATCATACTCTTAAAAGGAACAGAACTCAAGAGTTAGTACTAACAGGTCCACAACTTCTCCTTTGCCTCTAAATGCACAAACCAATTTTTCCCAACATGGTGTCCAGCACAATTCTTACACTTGCAGCTCTCTTAGTAGCAGGCAGACAGGACAGACCGAGTGGCACTCAATTTTCTAATTGCCTGCATTGTACAGGGTTTTGTGTTTACCTGAAATGCATGAAAGAATGAACTCTAAAGCTGCTCTACAGAGCAACAGTTCCAACATGTGCATAGACATGGGATTGCGGTGTGGGTCCGTTGTCTTTAACTCACAGCTGGTTTCAGTCTCAAAGGCAGCAAGACTGGAAGGAGTTTGTTCACATCTGGTTACAAAAGATCTTATAAACATGCCTGATGTGACTCAGGGTTAAGAAGGTATCTATCCTGGATCTCAGAGTCGTCTTCAAATAGGTTCTCATTCTGTTTACTCTCAAGCAACATTTTTCAATCCGGTGTAGCAACCAGCAGAATAAAATAGCCTCAGGATCCGGCCCTTAATGCCCAGTTAGTGCACGCTGACACTCCATTGCAATTATTTTCCTTTCCTAACTCGAGATACAAAACGTCCTGGCTGCCAAGAACAGCCCAGCACAGTTATGCCTGTCTTTGCTTGATGCAGAATGATTTTCCACTGTAGATTCATTATGTCATTGAATTCAGTCACGGGAATATTAACATTTTCACACATGTGGGAACTCATCTTGTGAATGCAAAGCTCATTTATTACAGTGATTTCTTCAGAGGCTGTAGTATGCTCATTTTATAATCAGGTTTATAATAAGGACAGATTCTGAACTGGTGAAAGCATGCAAATTTACCTGAAATCTGAAGTTTACAGCCAAGACTGTTTATTGCTGGTAATTAGTGGTGTTTTTTTTTTTTTCCTTTTTTCCAGTGTCTTGAGTAATTTAAAATATAATGTAATAAGGCAAGCTTGGGGACTTTGTAGCAGAGTGGCGTTTGATTGCTTACTCTGAACTCAGTAATGACTCTGATAAGATTTAACAAGAAGGGGCATCTCCAAAGCCCTACTGCAAGACGTATTAACGCCTTTGAGTGACACTTAGACTACTGCACTAAAGCCTGAGGAAAGGACCGACTAGACTCTCTCTCCCTGTACAGCAGAACGGAACATAATTTAGACATAAATGTTAACTTAATAATTCTACGCAGTTATTGCTGCATTATAATTAGAGCACATTTTTATTTTGGAACATAGTATTAGTATACTTAAAAAACATAAACCATTCATATTTATGAAACGCTCCCCCAGTTAATGCTGCTAGCTTTAATTCCCAACACAGAAATGTATAAGGAGTTTTGGTCAGATAGTCACAAATTTGTGCAACAACAGAAAAAGAAATCACCTGCAGTTTTGAACACATATTTGCAAATTTTTTTTCCTTAAAACATCAACAACTAATTATCTGGGTCAGCAGAAGAGGGAGCTACGTTTTTATTAAGAAGTTTAATAACACGGCAGCTCCTTTCACAGATGTCAGCTGTGGGTTGGTATTAAAATAAATAATAATAAAAAAGAACTCTCATTTTATTGAATTAGTGAGACATGGTCTCCCTGGTGGGTGAAAAGAGAAAGCCCACTAAAATGCTACTTTAGAGTTTCCAGGAAATGGGATGAATTTAAAGTTTCAAATAAAGCAAATGTACCAATTCAAATAAATTGATCTTTTTCACCATGTGAAAGTAGATATTAAAGATATAATTCTCTTGAGTTTTATACCTACACTGTCATTGATATAACCACAAAGAAATGTTACAATTTGGTTTAATTCTTCCACAGGAAAAATCAAACCCTATGTATATTTGAGTATCCTCTTAAGCTTATTTTAAACATTGTAATCTTGCTCTTATTTGCAGGAACGAAGCATTTGACTGCATCTTTTAACTTAAATTTTATAAAGCCAGGTTTCTTGCTCAGTTAAAGCTGTGCCTCTCCCCTGAAGTAGCCGTATACGCCTGAGCAGGGATTAGGACGGAAGCTGAGCACCCAGGGTAGAAAAGATGGACTGCCCAAAACTGGTTTCACGTGCACCACACAATACCTGTGTCCTGCTGCTAATAACTACACAGCAGTGCTCATATAGCAGCAAGAAGAAATCACAGCCGAAAAACTAGCAACGTGTGACCCGGTAGCCAAGAGCACACTCAGGCTCCGACTGTACGGTGGGTTACGCTGTGCAGCAAGAGAGGAGTCAGCTGCCCCGTACCTACACGAGACAACCACTGGGGGAGAGCGTGCGTTTCTAGCTCACGTGCACGTGAGTTTTGGGGAGGGAAAGGAGGATAAAGGCCTTTAAAATCTATAGCAAATACAAGTACCGACAGCAGCAACAGGAAGAATCATTGTTGGCTCCATCATTGTAGAATAAAGATATGAAATGTGAAGCACGTCCAACCTAATGGCTGGGAAGTTGGACAACAGAAATTGCCAATCTATCCAGACAGGCCCTTGCTATTTTCAAGCAGATCTCATCATTTCTGAATGTCTTAAATTTACAGCACTGAAGTGGAAATAGGAAAAAATGACCCCAAAGATGCCAGTATGGATCTTCAAACCTCTGAAAACATAATAAAGAAAAAACTGATCTATAGTTTACCCTCCAAACATGTCCATGCAACGTGGCAAAACTGCATACTGAGGAGTTAATTTGGCCCTGAAAACCATGCGTCCGTCATCCTTCTGTGCACACAGTGAATGAAATTCAACCCCATTCATTTCAAGGATCTATGCACAAGGGTCATATTTTTTCGTAAACTCCAGCAGATGAGTAGACACATCTGCAGAGGGCTCTGCCAGTGAGTAAAGCACTCTCCAAGCCTGCAGCCCAGATCCGCAGATGAGGCGATAAGTGATGCCCAGTCAGAATATGTCTACAGAAAAAGCAAGATTGTTGTTTTTTTTTTTTCTCCTCTGTACAGTCATCAACATGTGATCAGCATATTATCCGGGGGCAGATGATCCGGTTTGCGGACATAGGCCAATACAAGTACAGGCACCGCGAGCTGCCTGTGTGAAAAACACCCACGCGGCCCCGCGCAGAGCCGGTGGGCTGCCCATGGCCCGCACTCGCCTCTGCCAGCCCCACGCTTGCGGCGCAATACCTGCGGGCCTCCACCCCTGTTTGCAAGGGGCTTGTGTGCACACTGTCCGCACGCCCTACGGCCCCCGCGTCAAGCTGGCCTGGGGCATGCCTGAGGTCCCGCACCCGAGATAAGAGCCGCTCTGCAAACAGAAGCAGCGGGGAGCAGCGCAGGAACCAGCTGTATCGGTGTTACCAGGGACTTTCCATTATCTGAAGTGTTCCAGCTCCGCTTTACCTCATAAAACAAAGCTGGCTGTGGTGCTAACCCTCAGCATTGGAAACCCATAAAGCAGGAGTCACAGACATAAATCACACCTAAATGCCTTCTGGGTTTTGAGCCTTTAAAGTTCACGTTTTCAGGCTCTTCTCCATAACCATAAGAACTAAAAACTCTCTTTCTACATGAAAACTGAGATACTTGCCTCACCATTGGAATCCACAAGCTAGAACTTTAAGCAAATAAGGCAAGACTGGAGATGAAGGCTAAAGGCTGATGACACTGTGCTGGCTGTGCACTGGTTTCTGGCAGTCTGCCGGGGAGACCAGGTGTGAAGCCCTCTGACATCCTTTCGGCAGCAGACCTGAGGTCCCCTTTATGCTGGGGTTTGTGTGCACCACCAAAAGTACGACAGTCTGAACTTTGCATCTCCATATGACGCCCAGCACTAGCCCGGAGGGTCTAGCCGGGAGGTCAGCCAAGTTCTGACACTGATCCCTCTGTGAAGCATATCGTGGTTATTTTGCCCACCCTACACTCATCTTGTTCTCATGCGATTGAGCAAAACCCTCCCACTGTACCGAGTTTAAAATGGCTCTGTAATGGGAACCTGTAATTTATCAAAAGGTCCAATTACGAACTCCTCTTTGTTGCCCTGTGAAACCAGTCCTTCAGAAAGTCAAGAAATGCATCCCACAACGTATGAGGCTCTAACACTTGTAAGCAAATGGTCATCTTTTGGGGTATACATCTGGGTCATTATATAAACAAAGCACAAGCAACACAATAGGGCCAATGCCTTATTGTCTATGGGATACTTTCAGGCAAATATTTCAGCTGCAGATGGTAAATACAGCTTCAAAGCATAATGATATCTAACTGTGAAATAGCTGAGTCAGGTGCATTTACTAAAGCGTGGTGAGCCAAACACTAATTACAGTGCGGTTGCACCAAGATTAGTGTTACATCTGACATATTTTAAAAGTAGGCTTAAACCAGTGCCAAATGAATTCGATGAACCTCCATGAGCTTCATCCATAGGCATTTTATTGTGGCTAAAGAAGAAAGTAGCAAGAGATACAGCGCACATTAGAAGATCTGCTTCTCATTTCTGAGAATCGGCACCAAGGTTTCCTGGAGCTCTGACTAAGTGGCTGAAAAGTTTAGTCACTCACAGGTGTTTTGCTGCCATCTGTCAACAGCTGATTATTGCAAACCTGTTTACTCAGTCTAGCGCTGTGAGAGAGAACTTGCTATCTTTGCTCAATCTCTTTATACAGCTCCTGAGCATCTTCCCCCCGAACCAAACCGCCCCAGGGCTTTGGGAAATTGCAATCCACATCCCTAGATGAGCTTCACAGCTGGCCCCTACCTCTATGAAGTTCCCGAACTTCAATTCTGGCTCAGAGTCCTGAATTTGGAGACTTAATTATAGCACTGTCATTCAGAGCAAAATCTTCACAGGCCGGGGTATTGCCATTACTTGCCAGATGCATCCACACCCTGGTACTGATTACATGCATTACTGACCTCAGCTGAACCATGAGAACAATAAGGCTAGCCCTGGTCAGGAATCTTTCTGACAAAACATGGTTTCACTAGAAGAGGCAGATGAGAATCTAACGTGTTTCACAGACACTTGCTGCGCGCACTGAGCTCCACACGAATCACCAGCAGGCTCTGCGGCGCAGGACCCTCCCTGCCCGCTGCTTGGCAGCTCTCAGTGGGCGCCCGAGAAACCTGAGTGTCCGAGATCCATCAGCCTACGGAAGAAGTCATGCTCTGCCGGCTGCCTCGAGGCCAGGCCCCATGTGGAAGCTAACTGTTTGAACTGTTTGAACTGGAACAGAACTTCAGCACTGCCAAAGGGCTTTGGAGAATACAGGAGCGGGGTTTGCAGCAGAACGTGGGGCTCTGCATGGCCTCCTGCTGTTGTGGATGGAGTTGGGCACTAAATGTTTTTACTGTCACTTGTAGATACAGAACACTTGAAAATCTTCCCCCAGCAGATTGCTAACCTGGCCATAAAGATGCAGCTTGCTGTGTCCAACCATCACCACTAGATTTTTCTAATGTAAGCAGGATTTTATTAAATACACATCTGTAAGTTTCTATTTATAAACACAATTGTTGTACAGGAGCACCTCTAACTACTAACATCATCTGTTCATCCACAACCTTCAAGCGGGGCGTTCAGTCTTTTCCTCCTAAGTAGAGGCACCACAGGGTTTGCTCCAATCTGATTACGTCTCTTTAGGCAGAGAAATTCTTATCTTGCTCAACAAGCATTTTGCAGAGCGAATGGGGTGATACACTGGCCATCAGTCCTGTCAGAAGATGTACATGCTAAACCTAAAAGTTTCCAGGCTTTTGGTCTCTCTGCCTCCCTGAATCACCTTCCTCATCAACAGCACTAGAGTAAGTTAGCCATGAAGGACTAAAAAGCAGGAAAATGCTCGACATCAAATCGTCCCAGTGTTAGAAACCAAGGTTCAGCATCACCGCGCTCCTTCCCATACAGCATTATCCCAGTAGGAATACTTTCATTTGATTAGACTGATCCATTGGCTCCTAGTCCATATTACTTAACCCTCAAACCATTATGCCCTATTGAAAATAATTGGTAATGACAGTTTTGGGTTTAATATTTAATACAGTGGTTAAATGGAGTTCTACTGTTTGTGGTTATAGTTTCCATTGACTAATAAGCAAGTCAAGAGCAAAATGCATTTTTATTCAGCTGTTACATTAGCAGAAAGCTAAACACCACGTTACTCATAATAGCCTTAAACATTTTCAGAGAAATAGCTCCCAAAGCCAAGTCAAATATTACATTGATTTGTGGTTTACTTGTTTTCCTTTTTATTACTGGACGACCGTCTTTTTAGTAGCCTTAAGGAACGTTGCAAGGTGGATGGATGGACTGAAAGGCATTTCTTTGCATGTCAGGCCAACTTTCAAACACCCCTTCACCCAGCGCCTCGTGTACCGGCCCCTCCCTGCCTGCGCGGCCGCCGGGACAGGGCAGAGTGCTCCGACTCCTGCTGCCCATTCCCACAGCAGCTCGCTCCTCTTGTCCTCGGCCCTGCCAGCACCACCCTCCGTGGGGCTTTGACGCATGCCAGTGACCTGGGCTGGGTTAAAAAAAACTGCAAGGTGAAGGAGATGGGACCTTCCTCATCCAAAGCTTCCGTCTGGTGAGGCTGCCGCCTCAGAGGAGAAGCTTTCTGCACATTGCTCCCTTTTCTGCACAACAGAAGAGGAAGGTTGTGGAAGAGCAGGGCTTGAGCGGCTGTGAGATATCTTAGAGCAATGACAAACATATGGAAGTTTGTCCTGTAAGGGCTCACCCACCTGTACAAATTTTGGGTCAGGTTACCTGGTGTCTCGCCAGTAGCTTCAAAAGAGCTTTATTTATTTACTCTAGCCAAGAATTTGGCGCTCTATTTTTTTAATCTGCCCACATCTTTCACCTCCTCCTGTAGCGCTTGTTCTCCCAGGGCTTTTTTTGCCATTAACACTCCCAGTTCTGGATGATTACTACATTAACAGGGATTCCAGCTGAGGGTGGGGCTCACTCCCAGCAAATTAGTCAGTGTGGATCTCCACTCCCCCATGGCTTGGTTCCCACCAGTATCTGAGCGGGCTTGTACATACTGCAACCGGTGCCGTTTACTGGAAAGAGACCCCTCATATGTCACTCATAAGCTGAGCGGATGAGACAGAAATGACACCCAAGTACCTGAATCACAGAAAGAAAACTGACATTCGCTAAACACGTTCGGTATTTCGCCAGTGCCAGATGCTGCTTCAGCAAACCTTTTCTGCTTGCTCCTATGAGCTGAGCTTTTGCATATTACCTTGAATGCAGAAGACTCTAAAGACTCTAGACACAATCAGAAGCACACTCCAAGGACCAGATCCTTCAAAGAGTTGAGTACCTCCTAGATGCGCTAACTACCTGTCTCTATAATTTTATTTGGGTCCTATAAAGTACTGAGCCTCAGAATTCTTAGAAAAGGATTCACCAGGACCACCAAATTAGTATTGGAATTTAGTCTTACAAATTGTTCACCACACTGAGACAGAGATGATTTGAGAAGGCCCATAGCAGCATGCATCCTTTCAGAGATGAGGCTCCTAATTCCATAGCTCGCACTTGAACTGCACCTCAGATATATTGAGAGATAACTCACACCACTTACAACGCAACTGTCCCTTACCCAACCTCTACTGTAAGAGTACATTCAAATGAACTTCCTGAACTAGATGGTCAAGCAAGGTTAGCTTCACAGATCCTAAGGTGGGACAGAAAAGTGATTTTCTATCATTGAAACTTCTAAGGCCGCACATTATAACCTAAAGATCAATTTACCAAAAAGGGAAATAAGATTGCTGGGTGGATCCAATGCTTAAAATGGACTTAGCATTGTTTTCGAACTTATTTAGAAGCATGATGGAGAAACACAGCTTTGTTTCCATTTATAAACGTTCAAAATGACAACCTGAATTTAGGACTTGACGAGTGCCAGGCTGACCTAATTGGTAACAGAAGGACCATATTCTTAGCTGAAACATAGGTACACCATGGGCAGCAGTCAGGCAACCTGCCCCAGCTGACCGCAAAGCTGGCTGGAGAAAAGCAAGATGGAGAAATAGCTTATTAGGTCCCTTTGGTGTTCATTTGGGGCATTATTCTTCCATACATACCTGTACCTAACCAGTGATGTCCACAGACTCACGTTAGGGTAGCATTTTAGATTTGTTTTGCCCTGGTATCAAACAATGAAGAGCCCTACCTAGAGTTCTCAAGAAGGAAAATAAGATACCTTTGAGATTATTCCTTCAGTATCGAACATACTTATTTTAGATTGAGATAGTTTAATCATCAATTCCCCATACGTTTCCTCTCAATTTCTTCTAGTTGGACGTACAGCTGTGTCATTCAACTGTAGGGGGAGAAGCCACCAACATCTCTCTTTCAGAAGTGCTCAGAGAGCAGCTGCAGTTACCTCCCTGAATTTTGCTGAAAATTGAGGTGTCTCACTGACAGCTGCCCCCGGGTGTGTGTCACCCCCAGGGAGCTCGGTGAGGGGCTAAGGCTGCGCTCCCCTGCATGGGATCTGGGCCTTTGGTGGCAAGCCCTCTTCCTGCTGCTCCCTGTTTGCTCTCAGCACCTGCGATAACGCAAGCGCTTCCGCGTCCCGAAGCACGGCCACAGCAGCAGGGGTGGCCGGCTCCTCTTCAGGCAGGCCCAGTTTCTCTCTGCTGGAAAACTTCTGAAAGCTGTATGCAGTTAGTGACTCGCTTCTTAAGAATTCCCCACACACAAAGCCATGTAAAATAGATCCAGTCAGGAATTGAAATCATTACTAAGTATAAATTATTATATCTTTCATTTTTACCTATTCGCAGAGGGAAACGCACCTCGTGCACCATACAAATCCAATTTAAGCTCTGAGAATAGGCTCTAAGTAGGACTTAAGTAGTGCAGAGGCCGTCAGACTGACCCTCTACACTGGGGTTAATTTCATCCAAAAGCTTTTCCAGGAGATAAGGAAACAATCTTTCATGTACAAAGTGCTTGAGGAAACCAAGAAACAGCAAAAGAATCTGCCTGCTTTGAAAGCTTTGTATCTCACCTCTACACTCAATAGAGAGATGTGTTGTGTTGACGTACTGTAGATTATACCTTAGCCAAACGGTGAAGTTAAAAGGAAACAGGATCCCTTAACACTGTTTTAGACAACCCATAATATGGCACTATCATTAAACGAAGTTTACAAAAGGCTTCTATTTACATGTCTGCAGAAAATAGAACAGGGCGC
The DNA here is from genome assembly GCF_000708025.1 of Charadrius vociferus. NCBI lineage: Eukaryota > Metazoa > Chordata > Aves > Charadriiformes > Charadriidae > Charadrius > Charadrius vociferus. The sequence goes on from NW_009646556.1 coordinate 378,633, forward strand.
AGGATGCTGATTGCAGTGTAAATGTTAACTGAGGGACTGAATGGCGCTCGCTGGGGGTGCGGAAAATCTAGTGCAAACAAAAGGAGGAGAAAACGGTCTCACTGTCCAAAGCCGCCCTGCATCCTGACATCCGGCTGGCTTTCGGTGGAAACAGACCAGCCCTTGCTATTGAACAACTCAGTCACACTGCAGGAATGGAGGGCAAGACCGGGATTAACGGGAGATATCTGGCAATTCAAAAGATGGCTGTGAAAAGGGAGCTCGATGCTGAAAGAACAAGAGACGAGCCTAGATATGACTCAGCCTCCCTACTGGCTGCTTGCAGAAAAGGTCTCTAGAATTGGTGGTCAAATGATAAAAGAGATGGCAATGCACATATGTACCTTGGGAATTAAATGTTGTTTTCATGGCAAAACCTCGCTCTGTTGTTCAAACCTGGGCCATCATATGTGTGTGAAAGTCTATCGAGTTCATGTTGGAAAGGTTGGGCTTGACTATAGGAGAGTGAATCCACATCTGTGTGCTTCTGGAGTGCTTGGGAATTGGGAAGGGGGCAAGAAATCCCAATTCCAGACAATTTTCTGAATAAAGAAGAGGAAATACCTTTCAGAATGAATTTAGGTGCCTATTAACTGCTATTAATTCTAATAACAAAAAATGCAAAAGCAACAAAACCTCAGAATAGTATTGGTGACGGGATATGACCAACAAGGATCAAGACACCAAGCTTAGATTAGTTAAAGACCAGGGTTATTTGGGGCAGTGCTCTGTCCTTTTTTTCTCTTGCTTCCGAAACCGTTTCCAGCAAGGTTGTGTATAAGGACCCCTGTAGAAGTGAATGCTGTTTGTGACTTCCCTGTTTGTAACCAACTGGTTTTACCCACACACTCAAATAACCCTAAAATGACCTCCATTCATGACTAATGCAGGGCTGACTTGAAAGCGGTGCCTTTGAGGAGAAACCTCTGTGTCGCCCAGAAACAGCAAGTACCAGCTTGTGTTCCCCAGTGCAGTCAGCAGAGCCAGGCCACTTACAACCCTGTAGCTCTTGCCCCCTGTTTATTACATGGAAGTTCATAATGCTGGGGTTTGTGCTTCACCCAAGATTTACTAGAATTTGACCCATTTGCAAGTTTAGACATCACTCTGAAAGGCTGAATTCAATGCTTTATTCTATTTTGTAGCTCTTAAGATGCAGCCCTGCGAAGAGCTGCTGCCAACAGCTTTCCTCAGAGGAGCACTTCCCCGCAAGGCCTTTGCATCGGAGCTGCGCTGTGTCACACAGGCTCTCGTATCATGTGTAGCCAACACGTCGTCATTAACCACCCTTTAGTAGGTAATAGGGTGAAACATGTCAGTGAACCATAAACCCAGACTGATTTAGAAGATAAATTGTAATGGCTCAGAAGTAGCTGTTAGAGCCTTTCCTGTCAATAATTCACCTTTAAAAAAAATTCCCTAAATACTTACTAATACTATCAGATGTAATGGCTGTCAATAGCATTCACTTTAAATAGTCCCCAAACACATGACATAATCTGCATTTAGAAAGTCCACCTCGCCAATATTTGAAGGAGTCACAGTGGAGCCATCCTGTCACCTCTGGTACGCTCCTGGGAGCAATGCTGCTCTTCGCTTTTTCACGTTAACCCTTCCTCGCTGCCTGGCCCACATTTTGCTGAACTTTAAGGCGAGGATAAGAGACAAGAAGCAGAAACTTTGGGTGTAGCTGCATGACGCATCAGGTCCGGTGGCAGAGCCGATGTCAGTCATTCCTGTTCCCTCTGCTACAAACAAGGGCAATTTCCAAGCAGCATCATTTTGGTGATGCGTGCTGCGGTATGGCCACATTGAGAGCAACGAGCCATGAAACTGGGGTGGGAAGGAAGGAAGGGGAAGAAGCAGCCCGAGGGGGTAGGGACACCTTACGGCAGTTTCTTGGCCCAGTAACGTGCCTTACATTGCTGCACCTGCATGAGGACGGCAGAAAGCCTGAATGGAGGCTCTGCCCTTGCTTTGTCCCATCTCTCAGATCAAGGTTTTGTGTTTTAAGTAACAGTACCACAGTACTGCCGCGCGCAAACGCTGACTTGGCACACTGACAGCTGGCTGATCTGGGCACGTACGCAGCCCAGCGTGCATTACCACCGCTGAAAGTTACTGTTGGTTAGGAGGGCGAATGAGTGGCACATACTGCTATTACGCAAAATAGGGATCATGATAATTACCGGATAGCTTCAAAAGGGAGGCAGGAGGAATAATTTTTCACATCGCAAGTATTAACTGTCAGTGTTAATTATCAGTGTTTATCGCTGCCACTTCTGGGATTAGCCAGGTAAGCACAGCCTGACGAAGCAGAGCCTTGCTGCCGGAAGTGGAATCACGCTCCTCGGGGCAACGGCGGAGCCACGGGATAATCCCAAGTGTCTTTCAGGTGTCATCCACCTCCTCTGCCTCTCTGGCAAAGCAATACCTTGCAGTTTTGTATGTCGGCAGCATTGAGCAGAAAATATCCTGGCTAAGACATCTGCAATTTTTGGATTTCACTGAAGCAGGGCCAATGCTCCACAGCCTCCAAAGAAAGGGATGATCCTACATCTGTGGAAAAAGTGGACCTAGAAATAAATATACTACATAAAAAGAAGTTGTATGTCTAATCCTTCTGTTGGGAGTCAAGATCTAGACTTCTGCAGTGCTTAAGGGCCTGGGACTAATGTAGCCATACAGAGGGTAAAATCCTCTTTGTTATTAGTGCAGCAGTTTCAAACTCATCCCGATACAGTTCCATCTGTGTTGGGAGGACACACCGGGAACAAAATCACACTCATCCCCGGAGCTACCCGGATACAAAATAGAGGCAATGCTGACAGAAACATCACCCTTTACCAGGACCATTTCTAAAGGAATCAATAATCTAACTATTTTGGAAGCCAACATTTCCAAAACCTTGCAAGTAGCAACAGGGGAAGTTAAAGATGAATGGAAAGTGACCTGTTGCATGCCAGAAGCGGGAGACACCAAAGTGTTTTTAGTGGTGGGGAGGATAGTTTTGGCTGCAGACAGGAGGTGCACCCCCAGGGATGGGCACTCTTGGATGCCATCTACTGGCATTTTACCTGCTCACTCAGCTGAGGTACCGGCCTCCTAGCGCACAGCTCTGCGCCCAGTCCATGGGAAGGAGCTTTCCGACTTACTAACCCATACACACACGACTAGAGATGAAATTGTGTACAGCTAACTGTATTCACATGCATGTTTACAGATCAAGGCCTGTACGGGCTCCTCTTCAGACTAAGGTACAAAACCAGACTTTTAGTCCTGCTCTGAACCCCGCAGACATCCACCTGCACTGCCAAAGCTTACAGCTGAAGGCCCCGAGTCACTCGTGATGTGTCTCTAGGTCACTCAAGTGTTCAGAAATGGCTATGCTGCATACAGTTCCTGAAACAAGGAAGATTAGAGAAAGAACAGTGCGAAGAACTATCATCCCCCAAACGCAATTCAACAATACAGTTTTTTTAAAATATCACAAGTAAATGCTGTATTTTCTATTTAATGTTTCTAACACACTTTAAGTAAGAGCAGGGATGCACATGGTCCCACCTCTGCAGTAAATGCCCAATGCCAGTGACGGCTCTACAGTAAAGACCAGGCATACTGAGTTACCACCACAAGACTGCTGTTGTTTTGGGAGATCTTTTCAACTCATATTTTTGAAATGGGAGCATTTCAAAATATATTTTAAGATATCACAGTCACCCTGGCAAAGCACAGTTTGTAGGCAGAGGCACTATCTTCCATTACGGTGACTGACACAACCTAAAAAACTTTAGGGCACAACAGGGATCTCGGTGAACCAGCAGAAGAACCTTCCGTGGACTAGAATAGCACAAAGCTATTAATTTCCACTGCATCTGTTGGAATATGATGAAATTATACCTCTTCCAGTGTAGGCAGTGGTAACTATTAGTTTGAAAGATGCCTGCTAAAGCATAACTAATTATAAGCTTGCAATGTAACAAAGGTGGTACTTCAAAAGCTTAGATGACACGAATGTAGATATGAAAATTCTCCCTCCGTTACTTTAATGAGCTAATTAATCACATTTTATCCTGGGACTTCTGTTTGTCTTATAAATCTTAGAAAGGACAAATGTCATCTGAATTGGTCTCCTGCAAATTTACTGTTTGCACTAGTGTTTCAGACTCCCCTAGCATCAAGGCACTGCTGGGAATGAGGATGCACTTCCCAAAAGAGTTAAACAAAGCAGGGTCAATTATCACTGGAATGTTAACCAGAACTCTCTAGGGCAAGATAAATCAATAGTAAATACAATCTTACTAGGAGAGCGTGTGTCGTTTTCAGTTCAGTGTACTAGAGAGCACATTGCTCTGCTAAATTAAGTCAGAATTGTAATAATATCATGGCACGTAGTAGAAATAGCAGTAGGTGAAGTTTCCTCTATGAACCCAAGAAGTGATGCAATGGCAGCTTGTATGGATATAATTGTATATTTTGCTAGAATCAAAAATAAAGGTTTTAATGTATTATTAAATTCTTTGCTTGGAGGCAGGCATTCGCACACCTACAATTATTTTAATTGCATGTTCCAGATTTTTTTGTTTTTCAGAATTTTACGACAGAAGCTGAAGTTAAAATAAATACCTCACAACATACTTTCCTGAATTTCAGTAATAAGTTTTTCTCTTTGGGTAATGGAGCAGTTTGTTCAGTGTGTTTTATTTTTAGCTTTATGGAAAGGTTTTGGAAAAACATTGTGCCAAACAAAATATGTGTGGTAACCAGTATGCAAACGACTGTAAATTAAGTAAGTCTGGACAGCAGAAAAGAGCAAGGTTGGAAGCTGAAGACTACGCTACAGTCCAGGAAGAGGCGACAGCGGATTAACAGCCTCTGTGAAATTGTGCCTCTTAGACATAGGGGGGAAATGGGCTTTCTTTAGAAGGATATTTGTCATATTTGTAGGTGAACTGCATCTTCGGAAAGATAAAATATGCATTTCTGTTTGAAAGAATGACCCTGTGACTACCTGAGAAATTTCACAAAAGAACAAAACAGCATTGAGAAATGATGCTTTTGTGGTTAAACTGCAAGTAGGGGGTTGTCTATGAGAACTTGGTACCTCCTCATGGCAGGCTAACATATGGGTTTACAGCATGTTCCTACTCCGCAGTGACTTTTCATATATATTCCCGGTCAGCAGGACATAGCTGAGCTCACTGTCACAGCAGGATGGTCGTGGGAAGGACAAAATCCTTCTGCTCACCACACAGTGCTCTGTGTGATTACCGTGGAGCATCTGACACACTGCACACATCCCACCTGAGCTCCTGGGAAGGTCCGGTGGAGCCTTTTGCTATGCCTTGGCCTCAGCTCCTGATTCTGCCACTGAATTCTTCCACGAGCAAAACAGGCTGCCCTCCCTCCCCAGAGCCTGCTGCTGGATCCCCCAGATCGACATTTTCCCAGATCTTACCAACAGATAATATCTTTCATTTCCTCTACATCTGTGGATCAGAAGAATTACCAAGACCAGTGTAATTTCACCGATGCCAGTGGTATTTCTCCTGATTTATAGCAAACTAAGTGAAATGGGAATTGGGTCAGAGCTCTGGGGGGTCACACACATTGCCATTTGCCACCCCTTCCCGCTGGGGCAGGAGGCTGGGTAGCGAGCGCTCATATTCTTAGGGCAAGGGCACCTCCTCGAAGAAAAAATATTCATACATACCCAAATCCTGACTTTCATTAAGCTTAATGCATTTGCAGCCAATTGAATTTGATAGAAAGCCTTTCCCAGGTAGTATTTAAGCTCATCAAGAACACTAATCAATGGCTGGTAGTTAAATGCATTCTTAAATTTTTATGTGCATTGTCCTTGTGCCATGTGCTGTGATATCTTTATAACAGCATCATTAGGGAAAATCACAAAGATTAATAAAAATATAAAGCGAATTGGGCGCAAGGCGTTCCATTAAATAGAGCAGGATTACAGACAAACGAGGCTCTGCGGTATTTTGAGCTGTAACATTTTAAGTGGGTTTTTGCTATGCTGTATTGTTTGTTGGCCTTTTTCTTAGTTCTTCCTTTTACAGTTGTACTGAGCTCATGCAAAATAGGTTGGTCCCAGGGCAAGCCTAGAGTTGGGAGGAGAAAAAAACCTCATGTTCCCAAACTGTCATGTTTCTATTCTCCCTCCTGGAAAGAATATAAAACCAGGACTTAAAATAAAAGGCAGAAATTCTAAACCACCCCTTTGACTGTTTTTATCCAAAGGCAGAGTTTACAGCTGAAAAATTCCATTGATCCATCGATATGTTTCTTAGAGAGGAGCGGGAGAGGAGACTGCATTTATTTCAGGAAGATTAGCTCTATTTAAAAACAAACTCTTCAGCTCCAGGCTGAGCTCCATGCGCTGACTCTGCCCATTACAGGATGTAAAAGCTCAGCAACAGGCGGTTGCGCGCCAACCGCCCTTCCAGCGGCGCCAGCAGCAGTCCCTGGGACAGGGAGCCTTTGGGGGTAGCCTGGGGCAAGGCACCGCAGCTCCCTGTGCCTCAGTTTCTCAACGTAAACCCAGGAACGATGGCTTCATCTTCTACCTTTTGTCTTTGTTCAAAACGTTATGCCACATTACGTCTCTTGCCACATATTATACACAGAACCTAATAGAATGAGGCCATAACTAGTTTGGAGCCTGGAAATATCAATGAAAGAACAATACTAATAACTTATCATAAGAGGCCAAGCGATAAGGACAGTCTGGGAACCTAGCAGTGACTTGCGCCTTGGTCTAGGGTGGAGATTTAAGAATTAACTCTTTCAGCACTATAATAAATGAAAAATGGTTTTTGTTTTCTCTGTTTTTCACAGAAAATCTTCTACACCATCTCTTTGTTTCAGTGAAGCCTTAGCTAGTCTGTTCTAGTTCTGCTGACTTGGGAACAAGCTTCAGCGGTCTTTAAGGCACCCAAAATTAACATGAAAATCTGTAATCACATCTTCACAGCTGTTAGAGCCCACAGTGTCACTGGGAGTTTGCATGGCTAAACCAGAATTTGCTGTATAATCCATGTGCTGTGCTGTTCATGCATGGTAATTATGTATAACAAAATCCATAAGGAAGGAAGTAGCTACATACAGTCTACTTTTAAAACCTGAAAAGAAAGACTTATTTTCACTATGCAAAGTCACCAGCTTAAAATAAAATCGTTTCATACTTTTTTGAGGCCAAACAACCACTAAACCATCAGCAGCTCTAAATTGCACAATGCACTTTCTGAGCATCCCTGCTAGTTCAAATGGTCAACTATTAATCTCTTCCCACCAGCAGATACAAAGTTCTGCGTTACCACTATTTTCTCTAAAAAGCAAATCTTTGACTACACTCATAACGCAACTAACAGGCCCACGTGCTGGGAAAAAGATGGTATAGAGAGGCCAGAGTAGAGAATGACCTCCATTTCTGGCTACTGGCATCCTGCCACTATTGCACATCCACTCCTAGGTAACCTGTAGAACACAGAAGATCTCGTTCCCATGCAGAGAGACAGAGGTGACCAGCTTTCCAATTCGACATAACTTATAAAATACTTCTCAATGGAAATTTTAGGCAAAACAAAACTGTCCTAGCTCCTTACCTGTGCCTTTTCAGTATTTCATGTGAGTTGCAATTTGGGTGCCTAATATCATTCTGTGGTCAGCATCTCTTACCATGTGTTACTTCTGAGACATTAAAAGCTGTGAAAAATGTGTCCTGCCATAGCAGAGGCAACCTGAGCGCAGCCCTTGGCACACAGAAGGCAATAGATAGAAGAAATAAGTGAGGCCAGGCTTCCATTAGGCATTGAGAGTAGGCTTATAAAATAAGAATATAACTGAGATGAAAAGTGAGGCTCCGGGGCAAAATCTGGAGCCCCCAGCCTCAAAAAAAAACCCCAAATAAGAAAAAGCTACCCCCACCCCCCCTCCAAAACAAATCAGATTCCAGCAGAAAAGTTTCACAAATATTTTTCATATCATTACCAATCTAGTTAAATGTCAGAAAAATAATTTAGGCAGTAAAGTTTGGACTAGCTTTGCCACAAATAACCTATGACTAAATGTAGGCCTGACACACGGAAAAACAGATGTTCATAGGAACTGCTTTATTTTTAGGCCCTGTAAGAACTAACTGATCACGGTATCTCAGTTGCATTTACTCCTCTGCTTCCAGGCCGTGCCTTGCTCCCCAGGTCCTTAACTGCCCACCGAAACACTGCAGGCTTTTGGAGGGGGTGCAGTAAGGGGCGAGGAACAGAAACAGCCGTCAGCGGAGAAGTGGAGCATTCAGCAGGCGACAGCCCGGTGCTCCTGCTTTTGAGGCTGCTCTTGGGACTCTGGCATTGCCCAACAGGAATATTTCTGCTTTGTTTAACACAGTGAAGAAACATCAGTCGACACTGTAATGTTAAGAGTGGTGGATGCAAGTACGACCGATAAACAAACACGTCTTTGTTTTAATAGCGGGGAGTGACTTATCATAGTTAATTATAGGAATTTACAGCTATTTATGTGAACTCAAGAAAGCAGAAAACATTCATTTGTTGGTAGTGTAACTGCTGGGTGGAGGCAGCCCAGATGCATGGAGATGAATGCTAGACTGTATCTTGTTTGTCTTGTTATGCACAACTTTACTATGTAAATTTGAACTTCAGTGAGTAGCTACTTGGCATATTAGAATGTATAATTATAGACACACAAAAAACCCATGGAAAGTGACATTTAAACATTGTTTCTTTGTCACATATCAGTTAAATATAGAAAAAAACATATTTACTTTAATCCGCAGTAGACATTTGGTCTCGCACCTGCTGCTCACACGCAAAATATGTCATTATCACTCAGCGTCCATCCTCTTACACAGAAAAAAACAAAGTCACTTTGGTTCAGTTTTGTCTCATTTCAAGCCTCAGAGGAGCTGCACTTACGGAGGAATGTTAAGCAGAAAACAAAACCAAAATAGCACAACATCAACTACAGTTCATTTGCAGGGAAAAAACCCCACTGCTCTTGTGTGCATTCATAATTATCCCAAAACAACTGTGATATGATGGCATGAACTCCAGAAAAAAAAATTCTGCACTTTTCAAAGACTGTGCGATACTACTGATATAGCATTGTTGTCATTAGCAGGCGCACCACTATTGCAGAAAGTGCTCGGCCAACGGCACGGAGTTGGCAGGGCCAGAGACAACATGGTACACTGCGCGCTGCTGTTAGATAACGCTGCTTATGTCCTACATATTTCTTCTGGACAGGAATTATTGTGAACAATTATTTAAAATATGCAAACCACCAGTTTCTAATGAGCACCAGAACTTCTGCTAGGAAGGACCTAAAAGCATTCCTGGCTCTGTAAGGACAAGTTTCAACTAGCAATCATTTGCATCTAAAACCCCTGGATACATAAGTACTGCAGCGGCTACTTGCATCATACTCATCAATGCATTTATCTTTGGGAGACATCATGGAAGAAGGGAAATCAATCTTTTTACAGAGGGAGGGCCAAAGCAGAGAGCCACTAAGGAAGGAGTAGATCATCTGAAGCAGCACAAGCGCAGGCCTCCCTGAGCTAGCACTGACCTAACCTCACGCTCTCTACGGTATGGCGACATGCAGCCGTGACAGCTCACGCTCGCAGACACGAAGCCAGCTGTGCTCATGCTGGGCTATTTTTGAACTCAGGCTCTCAGCAGGGCTCGTTGGAAGAGAACTAGATGGCAAAGAGCAGTGGCTAGAGCCAGCTCCATCCCCACCGTGGACATGGACACGACCCCTGTGACTTGCCCAGGATTATACCCAAGGAAGCTGTGCAAGGAGAAGAGCTGAACCAGAACTTCCAGGGAAGCACTGAATCACCTTTCTCCCTGTTAAAATGACACTCACATTGGACCAGATCTCTGAGACCTTCCCTTCTCTTAAGTAAGGTCAAGGATTAAAGGGGTGCAAGGATGTTGCAGTCTGGATGTTGCAATCCAACATAATTTTGATTTAAACTTTTGAGTAAGTCTTCTCCCAAACTCAGATTTCTCCCGACAAATAGCAAATACATAAAATTAAACAACTGAATAAGTTCTACATGCTATCCCACAGAACATGGGACATGTCTGTAAAGTCCTCAAACTATCTACGCAGGATGCAGCCATCTCTGGGGTGGAACAAGCAAACTGTGCAACTGGCACATAGCAACAGTATTGCGAAGCAAAAATCTGTGTTTAGTCAAAACTATAGAAGGGGATTTATTGATTACTCCATTAGTGCTGAGGAATCACACAAGCCAACCAACTTCTCATGGCTGCCTGTACCTTTTTCTCATCCTCTTTTTTTAAAGAACCAAAGACAGGTAGATATTTTTTTTCCCAAACAGCCCTCGCCTAATGATATCCTGTCTTGTTTTCTTGTTAAAAACCTTTCAGCCATTTATACATTACACCTCAAACCTGCACGTCACGCGTTTCAGAAGGAAAAGTTAGCAGCATCTTCTGGGCTACGTTCCCACATTTTTGATCCACTATTTGTTTTGCAGCTATAATGATTATTTGTAGTTAAGAGATCAATGGAAGTTCTAAACATATTCCTGTGACATCCGGCGTACAGCTTGCATTCAGTCACAAATGAAAATAACCACAGCACGCGTGGGTGTCTGCACAGGTAACGCAAACACCCAAAGCATAACTGGCCTGAGGAGATACCACAAGGAATACCAATTCAGACTTAAAATGTCATATGGCATCATTACACTACGCGTAACAAAAATAAGGGAGCGGAATGGAAAGGTTGCAAAACTGCTTGTAAACAACACTACCAGGTGGGATGTTGATGCAGCCTCCTGAAACGGCAAGTGAAGCAAACTCTATAACCCGCAATTGATGTGTCTAAGTCAAGCCTCCGCCCCCCGCAAAAAAAAAAAGCATCAACCAGTTGCTGGGAAAGAGGAAAGAAGGAGAAATGACAAATATTCTTAGAGATTATATAGTTAGACATGTTATAAAACACCAAAGACATTTGCAAAGTCTGCTTCGTTCTACAGTAGTAGTACGCATCACACAGGGTGCTTAAACCTATGTGCTATTTTTGATTTCTCCATGTGCTTCTTTTTCCATCCGTTAATTCCTTTCAAGCCATCTTACACACACCTCCTACTTTAACGAACCTCTACAAAACTGTACTGTTTCTCAGGTTACACTTTAAATTTGTGAAGAAAAAAAGTCACGTCTGATCTTTTTAGATCTTTCTTTTATAAAATAATACTTATTCCGAAAGGCTTTCTAAAGGTCTGGTTAGGTTTTTGTTTTCTCTGTTTCTCTCCTGGGGCAAAAATTATAATTCATCTGGTACTACTGAGCTCCTCTTTAGCAAGTGCTAAACAACCAGAAATACAGTGGCTACTGGCTAAACTTCAAAAGCCTGGAGTGCAGTCCCAGCATGGAGGCTGCACATACATGTTAGAGAGAGCTGGATGCATTATACATTTGTCTGACTTGAGTATTCACAGCTGAGGAAATCAGGTTGATTGGTTCTGGGTCTTTTGTGAACTCTGACAGATCCTGACGCACATTTGTCATCCTAGTCATTTTATTCCAGCCATAAAGGCGACTTTATTTCCACTCCTCACCTGCTCACTGGGAGGCAGGAGACTGGTTTATTAGGAAAAGAAGAAGCATTAATCAAGTTATTTGCACGACAGAGATGGGGCTTTGTCTATCTGTTATTTCATATGTTGGCCTATACCCATGTTTCAACTCAAACATATCCAGCATCCAGATGCACGTGCAACCTGACCTCCACATCTAAAGGAAAAGCACAAGAAAGCTTCACCTTTCTTTACCTCTCAGCACCAGCCAAAACGGGTGCCTCCATGCAGTATTAATGGGCCAGCCTGGTTAAGGACTCCCAGGCAGACTCTGCTATCATCTCCATTAGTTGCCTACTAGCTCCATACTGCCTTCAGCACGTTGGCCAGTGTGTGAACACAGATGAAAGACTTTCCCTGTTTTCCCACCTGCCTACCTTCTCCAGAAGCAGGGACACAGGTGAAGCTCTGTACGCCCAGGTGCTGGGACTCCCCTTGTGCTCACGCAGCTCCTTATGCTACCTTCCCACAGCCAAAGCTCAACGTTTTCCTGTATAGAAGAATTTGACAGAATCATAGGTTACCTTTCACGTCTTCCTGACTTGCATGTACAAATCTGAAACTTCCCTTTTGTGAATAAGCTGTTTGAGTTGTTTGTTTTTACAACATTATCCTGCCTGTGTCAGCGTATGACGTTTTAAGAGGTGAGAGTACCCATTTAGGTCACCCCCAGACTGAACTGTGATTTTTTTCTCTCAATGTAACCTGAAACAATGTGTCCTGCTCATTTTCTCGTTGTGTCCAGATTGCTTCTCTCCCAAGAATGGGGTGCTTCATGATTTCTGACGCTGAGTCAGAAACAACTAAATCGCTTGACAGTTTGCCTTTGAACAACAGGAACGGGAATTGATTATGGCTAAGCGAAGCTGTCAGACTACAATTTACTAAGAAAAAGTCATCTACATCACCTAACTCCTTACAGTGTTTCAAAATCTGCAGACATGCTACTAGTGAGCACGTATCGATTACCATTCCTTGAACGTGGCAGATAGGATTTCCCTACTGAGTGGCTAAATGATGTGTATGTTGAAACAGATTTAATTGAATTTAAGCATGTTAATGGTAATTTTATTCAAAATTCCCACATGAGACAAATCACACCCATTACTAAGAAGTATAGCTCCTGGAAGGGGGCCCAAAACTGTATCTGAAGTTAAAGGCATTGGAAAAACATCGGGTGAGGGGTGGAAGAGTAGCTGTTAATTGCTCAGGAGTATTGCAGGGACATAAGAAAAGGGATTCTCATATAACCAAAGTCACTTAAAAATTGGGTGTCCAGACTCCTTTTCTATATACAGATAGACACCCATTTTAACATTTTGAAGATGGAATGAACTGTCCAATGAAGGCAAAGGTAAAGGACAAATTATAATAAATCTCTTAAAATAAGGCAAGATGATTCTACTCTGTAGCATGAGTCTATCCTGAGATATTCCTTATTTTCCTTTTTTCTTGCAAAATATTTCAGAAGGTACAGAGTAAAATAGGTACAAAGTCACAGGTGTAGGAATTAGGCAAGTGATGTATGCAGGTATGGTCTGTGATACAACAGTTTGGGTGCTTTGACATATACAACAGCTTGAAACATGAATATTTACAAAGCAACAGTTCCTAATTCTGTAAAGGTCTCCAGATGTGTGGAAAACACTACGCTGAGCTTGCATGAAGAGAGTAAAATCTAGAAGACAACTAATACAGTCTACCCTTCACTCAGCGTGCAAATGATATCGTCACTGATGTTAACAGAAATTGCACACGCGCATTTACAAGTAAGAGTCATTTGGAGTGCCTACAAATCAATATTAGGGCTGAAAACGCTATTCCAAAGAAACACACAAGCTGTTAATTCGAATCCTGATTCAGCTGAGAACCACTGAATTTTCAGTGGTTGAAATGCCACGTTCAACACGCAAGAGAGGGGAGAGACGCACATTGTGAAACTGCATTTATGACCAAAGCAAATCCTCTGACTGCTTACCAGTGGTGTAAAGCAGCGTGCAGGGCTGCTCCGACTTCCCTCTGCGTGGAGTAATATCACATGACAGAACCTCTGCTGCACGAAATGGCAAGCTGGGGAAAATAGATAAGGAAAGCATTGGTATTGAAATACACAAAGAACAGCAGATACTCTTTATTGTGTAACGCATTAAATTATAGTGAATGGTGTAAGTAATTCGTAAGCGTCACTCAAGTATTAAAAAAAAAAGCACATAAAGGAAAAAGTTTGCAAAATTCATGAAACCTTTCTTCCCCCAGTTTCTGAATCCCCCCTTTTGAGATATCCTCAGGGTACAGATGGGAACATGCAGATTTTTAAGTTGGAGTACGTACATTTCACAAGCCCAGTAAAATCACACACTATGCTACAAAATCCAGACATCAAAATGACAGGAAACAAAGCCAAGATTCAAACTGACACTGAAGACATAGCCCGATTCCCCCCTCCCCTTCCCCTAGTCCACCAAAGGAGAAGTCCCTTTGCTTCATGGAGAGGGGAATGGCACCTGGAATCACGATTCGGCACCTGTTCCCTCGCATTGAGGGCAAGCTTGCTCGTGCTGGTCCAGCACCGACTGGGTGCATGACCCAGCTTCACAGAGGCCTCAGAAAACACCACACATGGGACTTCTGTGAGCATGACGTATCAAACAGACTTTACTAAATACCACTGCCTGAAAATTAGTAACACCAGTTATGAGTAGATAACCTTCCCTGTTCCTTTACTGGAGGGCAGACGTCCATACCTGATTTCCTCAGAAAACTAAGAAATGTCATAACAATACGGAGGCGTACTGAATTGCCAAAATGCCCAAGGTCACTGCAAATCAACAAAGAAACCCACTTCTTACGTCCAGTGAATTACATGTATTGAGGCTTCCAAGTCCAAGTTCCAAGTTGGTCAAGCCCAAGAAATGATTCACCTTTTCATTCGCTTTCTAAGTTGAAGATAAATAAATCGCAGGAGGATTGTTTTGTACTCAGATGCAGATATATTCCTTCAGCGAGAGCATATCAACAGATATTTTCAGCTCGCAGATAATAATCTCTAAAATTTAAGTCTGAAATATTTACAACGCTGTATGAAATGGTAACGCAATCTCAGCTTGCCTGCACTTGCCAAAGTCATAGCGAACAACCCCACCGAATGCCCAGTTCTTGTACTTTTCCTCCCTTCCTCAAGGAATGTAATGCTGTTAACAAACTTTCCTTAGCATCTTCTCTTCAATAAGCTACTAAAGCCTGAGCACTTACACCCGACAACTTGGCATACAGGTTTTAAAGAATCAGATGATCGGGAACAGAATCTGCTCAGCCTCCACAAATGTTTGCATTTACTCCTTACACAGATGCTTAGCAGAGGTTTCCATGCTTTGAGCTACGGGCTTCAGAGGACATGGTCGGTAGCTGCTGGCAGTCACGGTCTGCTCAAGGTGAAAGCTCATTAGGAAGGTTCCTAAGCAGAGGCTGGTTTCCAAAAGCATTCAGCCCCTGTAAACAGCTTTGCGTTAGTGGCCCTGGCTAACCAGCCAGGACCAGCTGCCACGTCACGCAACGCCTATTGGTTGTGTTCACACACAGCAGCCGACTTCTGTCAAAATCCCTGGCTCGGTGCGACTGCAGCACAGCTGAGAGCCGGCAGGTCCCCCGCATCTCACTTCCTAACATCTCAGCCATTTTGAAAACTTGGATGTCTAAACATCAATTTTGTGTTGAAAGAGGAGCCAAATATTTAATACTTCATCAACCAGCTGACTGGTGGACCTGCACACCGTCGTTTGATTTCTGCTGTGGCGGTCAAGAGGTCTGGGCCGGGTGGGACGCCAGCCTCTGGGACAGGATGGGCAGCTGGGGAGGAAGGAACTCCTGAGCCTGAACAGAGCGAGATCCCAGAGAGTCACATTAGCACTCCTGAAGTACGTGCTTTGACTCTCCTGATGACATTGGGGGTTTTAGCCCAACTTAAAACAACAGTAGAGCTGACCCAAAAAAGGCTGCGAGTTGCTGATCCTGCTCCCCACGGACTTCACTATGTCAAGCTTAGAGTCGCCAGGTACGTAAGCGAAGGGAGCCCACAGGCAGTTTTTGCTTGCTTGGCCAGCATCAGACTTCAGCTTTCATTGACCCTGACAGCAATACACAGAAACTCCTTTCACATGAATGAACTATTCTTGAATAATTTCACCAAATATTTTAAGATCCAAGACACTTGCTTTGAAATACTAACCTTTACCTATCCTCCTTTTATCTTCACAAACCAGTAAGAGGAATCCTGCCAAGGCAGTAACCTGTTTGGCTCACGATGAATTCCTCTATAGGCTCCTTATAATATTTCAGCGCACCGCAGGCCTCTCGCTAATCATTGAGGTGAACGAGCTTGAGTGGCTGCCTGGAGTGAGCTTTAGGAGGACTCAAAGCCTCCAGAGAACAAAATTATAAAAAGAACATGGGCACCTATGGCCAAATCACTACAGCATGAGGGAGAAACATTTTATTTTGTTTTAGTTGGTTTCTTTTGAAGTTGTAACCTCTCAAAAGTGAAACCTAAAAGCCATATCTTTCATGTTTTTTGCATTTCTCCCCCTATCATTCTGTCTAGTAACTGCCTTGATGTCTCCTTTACCTGTCCGGGACACATTTGATTTCCATCCATTGACTTTTTTTTTTCCCTGAACTTAATTTGTATCAGATTTTTTTCCCCTTGTCCAACTCATGAAATAATTTTTTCTTGCTCCCAGCTGCTACTGAATTTCTTTCCTTCTCAGATTTTATGTACGGTTTGGCTACTCTGCTAGATGAGCGCAACAATAAACCTCTTCCCTTGGACCCCATTTGGAGTTTGGATTCCTAATCTAACATCCCCTTGCATAAAATGCTCAATGCTACAACTGTTCACTTATTTTTCATGGCACAATTATTACCATAGCTCTGCCAAAATGAATATCAACTCCAAAAGCGTTAGCTTTATTTTCCTATCGCCATCCGTTTGCATGAGTTTGTGCACTCTTCTTGTGAACAGCCCAGTGAGCGAGACCGCTGGCAAGAAACAGGTTACCTGACAATATATGCAGCGAACGAGCCCTGCACGTGCAGCCGTGCCACACTCCCAGCTTGTGATGCAGCTCTCCAACCCAAACAAATTAAACCTGTTGACACTTTCAATTGGGAATAACAACCCCCTCAGTACATGCTTTTGAATAAGCTAGAGGAAGACAGGAAAATTAAGCAAGAAGCCTGTTCTGCCACAGCCACTCAGGTCATTACTGTTGCTGCTTTTGCCATCAGTAGGACCATTCACAGCTTTTCACCATGCCACACGTCCTTCTCACTACAGAAGGAAAGGGACGAAGGGTGCCTGACATACAACCCCCTTGAAACAACCAGAAGGCAGAAGTTGTAAAAGTTCGATTCCTCTGGTGGTCCTCAGTTATGTGTGGAGATTAGGAATATCCAGAAGCACACAACAAAGAGACAACAAAGCATCAAACTGGATCAAACTTGCAGCTGTATCACCAGTGACCATCTTGGTCCCAAGACCAGTTCAGAGCCTGGAAGAGTGTGTGTAGGGCCCCACGGATGACGATCCAAACATCCAGTGGCAGGAGCAGTCATGCCTTTCACTACTTTACACTATTATGATCTGCATTTATTGTCTGAATTAGGATAAACTTCTTCAGATTTATTTGTCTGGGGGCTGTGGGGTGGATTGTTTGTGGTATTTTCTTTTTTTTTTTTTTCCCCCTGAAAAGAAAGACTAACACAATAAATAGAAAAACAAGTACCTTTGGTCTTATTTTCCTTCATTCTCCAGCCTCTCTGCTTCTGCCTGCATTTGGTGTGCAGGCAACAAGGTCAGGTTCCCAAAAGAACAAAAATTTTCCTTGAGTCATAGTTGGGTTACTGAAGAGGGAGCTGAAATCAGGCTCCTAATGGTTTGTTTAGAGTTTCTCCCTCTGCTTTGTTATGTCCAAGCTACAAGCAAGTTTGGCATGAGCGTCTGTAGTCCCTACTACAAACACACTAGACCAGAGGGAGGCGGTGATTGCACCACTGTGCTTCACACACGTGTAAATGAGAGTGTTACACTGGGTCACAGGAGATAGAATTAGTAAATATGCTGTAGCCCAGTGGTTGGGAGACGCAATTAGATGTCTGCTTTGAACATAAAATATTACCCATTTTGTTTGCAGAACTTGCCATATAGTTCCCTTGAGAAAACAAGACACTAGAGCAAAGCCGTAAAGCTTTTCACACGTTCACGGATGCCCAAACCCGCAATATTTTACTCAGCCTGAGCTGTTGTTAATAGCCTTCCTGGTAGGTGTTCTCACCAACCGGCCCTCTCGCCAGTCAATGACCTAAAAAAGCCCTATCCCACAGCAGATGACATACAGTGCAAATAGCCAGGCCTGTTAGGAGGAATTTCACCAGAAATGACTGGGTTTTTGTTGCGCAGACTGAGTCACATTACAAACTTTCCAATCAGATTTCAAATAAAACACAATTCATGGCAGCCTGAGTCAAGGGCTTTCATTCTTTCTGTTCAAAAGACAAGAGCTGATTTACCAGCAACCAGACAGCCATCCCTACACATGCAAGCACTTGTTCAATAGCTCTCCCATTAGGAGTCTGGTCCCATTAAGACTAATGACACAAACCTTTACTGTCTGAAGTTGAGCTCAAAACTTGACCCGAAGTGTGTATCTGCACACAGCCGATTTCAAATATCTTAAATCTTCCACTTTAGGTCTAGGATTTTGTTTAAAATAACTGTTGCTCAATTGAAAGAAAAGGCTAAACACCAACGTAGGAATGCTTCCTATTACAAAGCCACTGAATACTTCAGGCTTTCAAGGGTAAGATTTGACAAAAGCTGGAGCTGAACCTTGGAAGCTGTGTGGATATCCCCCTGGTATAGGTGCATGCATGGTACTTTCTCCTTTTTTGCCTACAGTAGCAATACACAAACTCATAAACAATAATTTCTCAGGCCATCAGAAAATGGATGATCAAAGCTGGGTGAGACCCACACAAGTAACTGGAGTCCTGCCTCGCTTTTATGCAAATTTGATAGCCAACTTCAAACACTTATGAGGCCCATAACAAACCTCACTCTCAGAAACACCTCTGATTTCCTTTTTGCAGTATTTCATTTCATGAAAGTTAACGGAGATTTAAACATTATTTTTGGCTACAGACATTGTGGTGCATTAAAAAAGTCAGCAGTAACAAGAATAAACTTTAAAAAGGTACCATAATTAAGACAGTGCCTAAAGTCGTCTTATTGCAGCAGACTCTACCTGGGCAAATCCTAATTGATATCTCTCCATTTAACCTCCTTTTGAACAAAAGATACTCTTATTCCAGAGCAGAGTTATTGAGACAGCTATTGGGTTTTAATTTCACACCCTGCCTTACAAATTAACTTGAAAGCATAGATAACCCCTTGCTAAATTCAGGTTGCTTTGGGCCTGCAGTCCTTATTTCCAGCAGAAAATTATAGAGCCAGGTTTGCACTGTATCTATAAGCAAACAGTAAAACATAGCAACAAATTCGGGGGAACTGTGGTTTTTTTTTCTGGTGAACACCAACATGATCAGCTCTTACTCAGGCTGTCTGAAAGCAAGCCCAACAATAAGGGCGCTGGATCAGGCTCATAAATATTTGCAGAGAGCCAATTTAAACTCTCCGAAGTACTTATAGGATAGGAAAAGTGCCAAACCGTATCGTTGAAATTATCCTTTCCACAATGCGAAGGGTGGCCTCTCTCCCTGAGGCCCAAACGTTGCTCTGCCTGGGGACCTACACATGTTCACGTGCACAATGGATTTCCCTTGTCTCCACAGCTGGGGTTAGCTCTTCTCTTAGATGTCAAAGGCAGTGAGTATTTTACGTTACATGACTTGGGACACCCCCAATTCCTGACGTGAACACTCCCATAGAGCCCTTGAGGTGACCACACGAGGAAGACTCTGCTCCACCGCTAAGACGCCATGGAAGGACAGAGGCACAAAGTCATCATCAGATCCTATTTCAGTCTCCACCTAAATGTGAAAATAAGCAACAACAGTAAGTCCTAAAGACACTGTTCATTTGCTGCTCGCTGCAGCTTTGATGGGCTGCGGTCAGGCTATGGCCGAGGGCTTCTGAAAATGCCCTTCTCACAGCCCAGCTGTGCCTATTCATCATCTTCTGCTTCATGGGTATTTTAATCCGACGGGTGGGGGGGACCTAGACTTTCGTGAGTACTAGGAATGTTATGTAAAGAGAAATCTCACTGTTTACACTGTGAAATTTTGCCTCAGGCAACTTATGAATGTTCCAGGGAAGATATTCACCATTTTCAGCAAAACAGCTGACAGATCCATCTGCTGCTCTTGGTGATATTGGGTGCAATTTCCGAGTGTCTCAGCAACATACACTCCTACGGTCCCAGTGACAAGCCAAGTTCCCCCTGCATTACAGTTGCAAAGGACAGGGAGACAATAAACTTGTGTTCTATTTTTTTAAATTTTAAGGGTAAATTGCTTTTAAAATATCTCAAGACTGATGAGTGTGAAGTTTGGAGGAACTGGTTTTATACAGTTACGACGAGTTTCCCAAGAAATACAGATGCTCAAGAGGGAAATTTCATGAGCACTTAGACTAATTCTTTTACTTTAGAAAACTTACCATTTATTTTATCCAGAAAGACACTGATGGAATGTTATTTGCCCTCTAATTACAATATGGAAACTTTTTATCTTACACTTTTTCAGCAGTAAAAATGTAGATTTAGATCTATTGCATTATTCTATGAAAGCCACATGAATAACATTTTCAGGTAGTTGTTTTTACTGAAAAGGTAAAAATGCTACTTTTGATATTAAAAAAGGAAACATTTCAATTTGAAATTAATTTTCACTGTAGTAAAACAGGTTTGAAGATCAAGTGCTTAATTTGACTTTGAATTACATGGTTTAGCTGAATCCATATTAGATTTCTTCCTTTAGATTTTGATTAGCCAAAGAACCAAATTTATATTCTTTTCAAACATTTTCCCCCTAATTTTTCAGAACGACTCCAAATTCAAAGGAAGTCACAGGTGTCACCACAAATTTATGGGTGAGGGAATTTTGAGTCTGCTCTGCCACGAACGTGTGAAACAGAACGACTTGAATCCTGTTCTATGGCAAAGCTCACGGTAAATTTACCTGCATGGTAGCTGCACAGGCATCTCCAACACAAAGGCAGGCACAATCACGCACAGAGGGTCGGCTGCCAGCAACCTCAGTTGCCAAACATCCTGCAGATGGGGTATGAGGGACACAGCTTACCTTTAACCCACAGGGGAACACATCACCGCATCTGTAAGGGAGCCCCAAAGCTGGCAGCCTTTCTATATGCTTTGTGCCAGGTTAATAAAACAAATATTGACACAATTTGTTTCACCTTGGTCACTACTACTTTGGTCCTCCTGGCCTATATCAGCAACCAGGGACTAGGAAACTGCCACCTCTGATGGTCTCTTCTCCTTGTGTTATTCAGCCTTATTAGAGGAGGAAGAAACAAAGGAAAAAAGTAGCCCATCGAAACTCATGTTTGGCAGCTGTCAGCCTCTCCTGAACTGCCACGGCGCCTTTCATCTTTCTACCAACACTGCACGACTGCTGGGGGAAGAGATAGTGACACAGTAACAACAAAAAAATTACACACACAGAGCCGTGTTCAACGGTGCCAAATCCAACTCTCCCAGTGCTGGTTAAAAAGGCAAAGTTTCTCAGGCTTCCCTGTAAGGTCACAGCTGGTACTTCTATGAATCTTCTTATTACATGGGAACGAGGCAGAGGTTCATAGCGAGAGACAGATGGCGAGGAGCAATGTTACTTATCCTAATGTGCATGTGAGACAAAGAGCTTTTTGGCATACCTCTCGATCCCAGTCTTCGCTGCGCCATGTCGGGCAGCGGATCCCCGCCAAGCGTTTGTTCCCTTCCACTTTTTATTCCTCCCCTCAGCCAGTCCGATCCTACTTGTCTTCGGTGTTTACATGAATCACACTAGATGTTTTCCAGCGATTTAGGCTCTGATGAGCAAAGCCAGCAAAAACAGCACCAACAAACAAACAAGCCGACCCAAGCCAAGCTTGCCCACCGCCACGCATTTGCATTCACGTAGGCCACCCCCTCTGCCTGCCCCCGGCTGCCAAACCACGAGAGCGGTGGCAAGAGTGGGAAGGGGCAGCCCCAGGGACAGAGATTCAGGGTTCGGGTTGTAGACGTGTGTATTAATCACACTGAAAATAAAAATTGTGGCTGGGATTTTCAGGTGGGAAGAGCAAGGGATCTTCATGTTGGAGGGAGGGGGGATATGAATCGTGGCTGGAGCCAGGACTTCAACTGTGGGAATTAGGAACAGGGAAAGAAAAGGTAAAAACGTAGTTTGCATATCGGTTGAAGTGTAGCTTAAAATATGAGGGTAGGGCAGACTTTGATCTCTGTGGTCTAAGGCTATCACTGGGAGGACCTCACTCATTCCAGCTGAACTATTCTTGGTTTTCAGCAGCAATGGAGAGGAGAATCTGCTCTCCTGAGCCCGACCTCCTTATCCTGCTGCAAATGGCAAAATTGACATAGCACTTCCACTGCCGTCACAGTGGAAATACATCTGGAGTTAATGCTGAAATCATGTGAGCTGGATCTTCCAGGAAAGACCTTGCAGAACCAGAGGCAGTACTTCTGGGAGAAGATAAGACAAGATATGGCTCCATCACATGGCAATTGTGCTTTCAGACCACCTGCCAAGGATGCGAGCTCTTCATTCAGGCAAATAACTATTTATAACCAGGCTGGCTGTGGGGAAACCCATCCTACCACCCGGAACTGTGATAGCCAAAAGCATAAAGAGAGCTCCTCAAACTGGCACTCAGCTGGTGGAAGGAGGAGGAGCTGGACTGGGAATTGGCAAGTTGAAGCGAGAAGATGAAGGGAATTGCTTGTCGAGGGTATTTTTAGCTTGTGGTTCTGTAGGCAGGAAG
Source organism: Charadrius vociferus (assembly GCF_000708025.1). Classification (NCBI taxonomy): domain Eukaryota; kingdom Metazoa; phylum Chordata; class Aves; order Charadriiformes; family Charadriidae; genus Charadrius; species Charadrius vociferus. Next base: position 401,342 of record NW_009646556.1, read on the forward strand.
GGAAATGGAAAGGCAGATCATGATTTGCAGCTTACACAGGACTTTGAGCAACTCTTAACTGGCACTCCACAGTGAAGGAAGAGAAGGCAAGGTGAAAGCACAGCTCTTCTTTCTTTTTTTTTTTTTTTAAACTACCACCAAAACAGTCCCACTTCAATTCCTCACCAGAGCAGACTATCCCATTCACTTTAATACCAATTAGATTTACCCAGTTTTTACTTAAAAGTAACTAGAAACTTCCTTCCAAACGAACCAAACAAGAGTTAATGTTGGAAATGTGACAGATTGACAGCACAGGAATTTAAAAGCCTACAACAAAAAGAGTTTATGATCAACCTCATAAAAGCTCGACTAATGCATGCACATTTATCTATATGTTGAGAACCCCATGTTGATTTTTGACCAGTGTTTTTTTGCAGCTCCAGCAACGGGATGCTCTAGATCTCAGGCTTTATGGCATGTCAGTCTCTGACATCCGTCTGCCTGCAGGCCGCATCACACAGGTCTGGCAAACCCAATAGTTCTTCCTGAGCAAAATACCATCCGTCCATGCTCAGACACAGTGATGACGACTTGCTGACATGGGAAACCAAGGAACGGGGGCCTTCCTGGAACAAGGCTTACGCAACCTCATTGACACTGATGAGCTACTACAAACCTAGATACAACGGTCTAAGTAATAACTTTAGATCAGTAAGTATCATTGCTCTCTGGACTAGGTACATGGCAACCCCACAGGTATCAACGTTCCCATGACTTGCAATCAAAAGGAGAAAACGCAGCACATATGCATGCATCCAGGTACGTCTGAAAAAATAATGAAAATATTTGACTTTTGTGTTTACTATTTACTTGTGATTTTTGTAACAACCACTAAGGAGGAGGAAAATAACATTTCTTTTGGCATCATTTTGGTTTCCTTCATGTTTGTAAGCAACTCCCACTGTCTCCACTACAAAAGACAACACTGCTTCTTCTGGATGTCCCACAACACTACATGGCCAGTTTCCAGCTCCCAGTACAACACGTGGGAGTTTCCCTATTGACTTCAGTGGGAAATACGAGCAATCAGCACCTCAGAAAACTAATTAGCTTCCATGAGTCATCTGAGCTTTGGCCTAAGTTGCCTTGTCCAACATCAGGGGCAGAAGTCTATTGGCACCGACTTTAAAATTCAAAGTGCCCCTTCCACCTCTTGATATAATTTCAACTGAGACCTGCTGTAGCCAAGTGCTTCAGGATTGGAGAGTCTCTGAAGTTTACGGGGCTGCTAACAGGTGTACAGCTATACCGTTTCTTCAGCTTCTTACTGGAACAGGTCCCAGGTTCTGCCGCAGTAAACCAGGGCACCAGATTCATGATAGCGCACCATCCCTGCAAATTTACCAAACCCAAGCACAGCCATAAGACAGTTCTTTGACCAACAAAGATAAATGCAGCAATCTGACCTATTGTCTGCAAAAGTCCTCCAGACTTAAGTACGTTGTGTGGTAGGATTTGAAGATGCAGACTCCCCATATGCACAACAGCCGGGCTGCAGCCCTCGATCCAGCCAGGATTTCATGCAGGGCAACTTTGCGGACACGTATCAGCTCCACCACTCACGGACAACAGGCAGATGCATTGTGCTGTAGATGTGCTGCACAGTTAACTCATGCCCGGAGAGTCCTGGCCAGAAGCACAGCTGGAGTGCACCAACCTGTACCAGCACTATCGTAACTTGGGGCACAGACACCACGATTTACGCATATGTTGTCACGAACAAAATATGAAACAAAAGGTAATAGGTTAAGTAGAGTTTGTTTCCCTCGATGATACAAGTCCAGATTGAAGGGGGTATTGCTTGCAAAAGGTGCCCATTTTGCACCTCCCATCAGTCGAGCAAACAGATTCATATTTATATACGTAACCCAGAGAACATTTTCACCAGATAATTTTAATAAAAGGCTGAATTTGGACACTAAATATTCATAATGTTCCAACATGCCTCCTACTTCAGCCAAGTATCAATTTCCTGAACTGCACTGAACACAGCCACTGCATTTCCAGTACAAACACTCAAACTTGCACCTTAATTTTTGCACCTCTCTTACCATTGCAAATTGTTGTAACACCACCACCACTGGCAACAAAAGTCTATTAATATACTCCCAACTAAATAACTATAAGAAAAAACCCCACAGTGAGCTGAACTGGCATTCATTATTCTAGTTGTTTCATATCTTTAAATGATTCTGGTAAATCGATAAAGCTCTGCAAAGTGGCTGTTGTCTGCTGATTTCTAACTCTAGTCAGTGGCATCCTCTCTTTAGTGCACCACACACTTGCTGTGTAGCCATTAGATGAAAGCACTATCACCTGTCAAACAAACTGCTAGAACTGTGATAAATTAATGATCAAATAGTACAGTCTGATGTACAGTAGCAGTGCCGAGGCTAGTTACAACCAGGCCTCATGCTTTAAAAATGTAGCTGACATTAAAAAAAAATCAGCCATTAAAGAAAAATGTCACACAGCTTTTCAAAAAAATATCTATTTAAAAAATGACCACATACTGATATTCCAGGATTTGGGGTTTTACTTTAAAAAAAAAAAAGTAGTGAATGTTACAGTAAAACCTTTCTGTGTACTATGAATTTTCAAGGCAAGCAACAACGTGCAGCTAAGCAGAGAGGATGTTTGTATTTTTTTGGTAAGCAGTGCTGTGTACAAATCTGTACCTCAGAGGAATCCTCTGGTGTGTCACGGACAGAACTCTTGTTTGCAAGGGAAATGTCCCGAGTTCTTTTTTTCCCCATAATGCTTTTGATTTTTGACATCACGGGCAAAATATTTCAAGGGAGCTCCGTATCACTTCTAAATATAAACAATACAAAATAAGCCTTTGCTTTTGAAGCACTTGACATCCTTTGAGCTTTGAATTTCAACTCCTAATAACTCTTGATGCTCACTGCATTAATGTATAAAGTCCTTTTTGTGAGCTAGAAATGGTTCCTCATGTCCCTCCTGCCATTGGCTTTATGAGCTTAATTTATTCTTTTTAATATAAAATCTCATTACCTGAACATGACACCACCACTTCCATTTTATCTTTGATATAAGAACAGAGAGAAACCAAAATCAAACCCTTAAATAAAGTCTGTAATCATCCCTCACTTTCTCTTGCTTTTCAAATTTCTAAACAAAATTAAGTAAAAATACCTTCCAGGGCACACTAAGAAATGTAAAGAGTGGGGGGAAAAAAAAGAAAATTACTTTATAGTGAACTAACAAGGGACATAATTACTTACACAAGCAGCATATCTTCTTCTTGATGATATTCCTTCATGTTTATTTTGCTATATTTGTGAAAGAAGGGGAGAAGTGCCTAGGAAGAATGGATACGCTGGAAAGCTCCATCTATTGCAATGAGTCCCGAACTAAGAGTTGCTTAACCTTAGGCAAAATACTTTTTCTAAACTTTGCTTTCACATAAGACACTTCATAGACTTTAGAATACATATTAATGGATTTTTAAAATTCTTTAAGCAACTGAAATAATTAAAAAAAAGCCACCTCTGAGATAATTCATAGAGCTTGAGGATTAAGTTAGGACTTCTTGAGTCCTGATTTTAACAGAAAATTGGAGTGATCAGCGTATTAGCACATGAAAGCATCACTTCCACGCACTATGTGGAACATTCTTTATGTTGTTGTTGTTAGAGATGTGACTTAAGCATTGACTTAAATTATGAATTTGGCAGGGATCAAGCTCCATGATCTAATTATGTCTTATGGCTTTCACTGAGTCTTTTGAGGTAGCTGGTTGTAAAGATAAGGACTTTTTCACAAGGAACATGTTTTTCATCAGAATCCACATCCCAGATCCTGCAGGATCTTTATGTTCTGTCCACTTACGTGGAAATCTTCACCCAACAAATAAAGGCTTACATCCCTGGAAAACTATATTTTAACTATGAAATGTCAGCTACTCCCTCACAGTAAGCCTAAGACTTGTAAATATTTTAACTCCTGCGCTGTGCTTTTTCCTCTGATACCAACAGTAATCAGGACTGCGTTCATCTGAGGCTACCACGCTGCACCTATTGCTGGGAGCTTCAATTAGAATGAGTGAGAAAACAACTATTTGGTTTGTGTTGCTGAAGCTTAATTTCAGAAGGCCTGTGACAATGCCATTTCCTACTTGAGCATCACTCAATGCTTTGGGATTCAAGTGCGTTTTAAAACCATAACAATTTCAAATATTTTATCCATCAGCAATAGGCAGCTGGATTTTGCTCTCACACCAAGGGAGGAATAGATGAATCCCACTGAACATTAGTGCAAACGGATATGTGAGACTTAGGCCCGGTGAACTCACTGTCCACTTGCATTGGGAAAAGAAGACAACTTGCTAAGGGGGATGAGAAATTGATATGTTGTTGAATATACATTGGATACATTGATTCTGATGTACAGGCACATACTACAATAATTATACAAAAGGGTACAACGCTTGTGAATTAAACCATCTTAGATGGCTTGAGCTTATTTTATCATTTATCCTTTGTTTACTTTTCCAGTATTACTAAGTAATCTTACATTTAATTAAACATACTCATAACATTCCTTCTATTAGATAAATAATGCAGCTGCTTCCTCTGTCATATAAGGATGGAGAAATCAAGATAATGCAATATTTATTTTTATTCTAGTTCTCTGTCAGACACTTTACATTGAAACCCATGCAGCTGCAAGGTCTATCACTGGCATTTTCGATCTATAGAGATACTAAAAGAAGTAAATATCTCATTATCTCTTTAACTATGAGAATCTGTTTGTGTTAAAAATTTCGGTTGACCAGGTAAGGGCAAATTGAAAGCGGCTTTAGAAAAATGCCTTATTAATAGACTCTACAGTGATGAAATGCTTCGAGATAAATACCACAGATAGTAAAAGCTAGCTTAAACCACTGATTTGAAACTCTGACACAAGGCTGATGGTTTTTTAAATAAGTAGCAATTAGTCTGAAGTAATCCATTTATCTCCTCTGCAAGTGACTGAAATAAAGAGAAATTAGATAAAACTACATGCAGAGAAACAACTAAGTGATAAGAGGAATGCAATCAGATAGTACTGAACAAAAATTATAAAGGCAGGGCAATAATATATAGTTCATTTACTTATTGGAGGCTTTGATTCATTCCCTGTGGTAATTGTAAAATTTAATAATATCTGTATACTTACAGTGTTCTGAAAAAAGCACTACCATTACACATTGTTATCCCTGTAGGTTGGATGACAAATGCCTGGGGCAATACTACCATCAAAGCATGTGACATACCCAACACGGATCTTCTAATCTTCATAGGGACGACAACTGTCATTTTTAAAGTGCATGGCAAATGAAGCGGGCATAAGAAAAGAAACTTCTAATTTTGGGGGGATGCTAGCGGTAGGCACTCTTTAAGTCTACACCGCGCTTTAAAATTGCAGTAGCAAAACCCAGGTAATTCACTTGAACAGTTGTATAGATTTCTTAATGCTTAAAAAGTGCTGTCCAGGTTGGGAATAACCATCTGTTCCTCCGAGAACTCATACTCTCTTAGCTAATATATACAGCTAATACACTGTATAGCTTATATGTGAAAAATAGATCAATGACTGCCAAAGGAAGATATGTACTATACCAGCAAACAGCTCTGATTAAAGCTTTGTGCTTTTTTTTTTTTTTTTTCCTCTCATGGTAACTAATACTTTTTTCCCTCTGCAAATGAAATAAAGAATCAGTAGTCTGTTGATTTCCATTTCCCTTTTTTTTTTCCCCCCCTCATGTAATTTTAAGCACTAGCCCTCGTCAGGTTCTCTTCGTTTCCCTGTGTTACAGAACGTGGCACAGACGGTGTGAATCACCCACCCCGGTAGTTTGAATAGGATTGTCACTTTAATGTTCAACATGGAGTTTTCTTCTTAACATTTTTTCTCATTATAGCATGACTTAGAACCGAGAGACACCTTTTGTTATGTATATATGAACAAAAGCAGTCAGAACAAATTTAGTGCACTGGGCAAGGGAACTAGGAGTTGACAACAGTTAATAGACAAGATCCTCTCTACTAGATTTAATCTGCTCTTAAATTTTGCCTTCCTGGGACTGCATAATACATTGGTCAGACAGATTAGTGTCATATGCTTTCCAATGAAAAAGCTAATGCAGAATCTAGATAAACACAAACCAAAAAAACATACCCCCCTCCAAACAATGATTTCAAGACATGTTTTATTCTAAGAGCTCCCAAAATAACCGACTGGCATTTTCCCGCAGCAGCTATAATGCGTAAATATAGATTCACGCGGAGTCTGTAAGCTGTTTTTTCTATGACTAGTGCAGTGAAACTGTAGTCCAGGGAAGAGGATCATAGACCAATGAAATTAGAGCAGTTAATGATAGCTGAAAACACAAGCTATTTTCATTGCACTAAGTGGCACCAGAGTCACCAGTCAAATCTATACATCCAGCAACCTTTCCCTATTATCGTACACTAAAACCAGTGGGTTTGTTATACCCGCTGAGATTCCTTCCACTGATTTCAGTAAGATGATGACTGGACCAACTGTCAATGTGGTTTTGCAAGTAGCAGATGGAGTTAAACATTAAACATTTTTGTTCAACCTGGTGAAAAAAACAGTGATAAAAGCAGCCATCTTTCATGGAAACTTCTTTCTGTTGCCTAAGTACAAGATTTCTCCTAAAAAAACCCAATCCAGAATGGCAGAGATGACAGAGCTGTTCTGAATCAGGCCTGAAACTCTCTAAGAGTATGGGTTGATAACTTCTTTAAGTGGAGTACAGTACTGAGACACAGGACAGAGACAGATCTGTCTTCAGATGCTGTGATGTGCAAAATTTCAGAAACCCGCTAGGGCAGGGAAGGCTTTTTCTGTGTCTGTTCGTCACAACTGGCACAACGGGCTCCCATTCCCAAGCAGAGCCTCTGGGTTCTGCAGCAATAAAAAATACTAGATAGTAACCAAAAAAAAAGGTATACTTATATTGAACTTTTAAAGTATATACATGGAATTTAATGCAGTCTGCATTTCATTAGTTTTAACCCAGATTGGATTCACTTGAATAAAGCGAGTAGATATGACCATTTTAGAACGACATGCTAGCTAAAAAATTCCCCCGCACTCTCTCATAGCATATAAAACTCATGGTTTTAAGCTCATCTGTCATTTCAAAAAAGAGTTTCATGTGAAGATGCTAGTTGCATCTGATGCGGAGGTTTGAGATGATGTTGTTTAGGAGTAAGATAAAGCAGCACCGATATACTTAAGCCCAGAACTTTGAAGGAGGCTGGACTTGCCTTGCGTTACCAGCCGGCACTCGCCAAGCTGGGAAGATTCCAATTCCCAGTGCAGAGGGAATGAACAGGCTTTTCCAATCAGCTAGAGCAGCTGAAGGAAGTATTCCTGGGGAAAGCTGCAGTACAGGGACTGCCAGACACCATGCGGAGAGTCAGCAGCTGAGGCTTCCCACTGCTCAAGGGTCCGGGTACGCACGCACTCCGAGTATGTCCAGGAGAGCAGCACAGGTACCAGGGCAGCGACTGCTGGCAGGGAGGGCAAACACAGAATAGAGAGAAGGTGTCTTCCTCCTTCTACCCGGTACACGGACATACGGCTGCTCACTGCCTGACCCACAATTTATGCATGGGAGAATATACACACATGTCTAAAATATATCTACATCCATTAATGATACCTCCGTATATCTTTTTCAGAAACACTGCTAATAGATTTTAGGTTTAATTGACCAAACTCAGCAGACGCCTCTGCCCCAAATTGTACTACCCCCAGAAGCGGACTTCAGGTACACCTGGGCTTCAGTCTGTTTAACTGCATGAATTAAGCTTTGCAGGACTAAGTTGATGTTAACAAGACATGGTCCTGACCTCCCAGTGATCGAACTGCATACCACTAAAAGTAGCTAAGACAGAAGCCTCATATTAGATCTGCAGTTTTGCCAATTGCCAAAATTTTGTTTCAAATCTTACAGACACTGAACGCCTTTATTTTAAACCCCTACCCCTTCAATGCTGGAGACCAGAGGGAGAAATTCAGCTTTCATACAGGCTTCTAGCCTTATGCTTACGCAAAAGCCTCAAAAATGACCAAAATGTATCCCAAAGACTCAAAAAGTAGATTAAAATCACTTCAACCTTAATAAAAACATAATTGAAAACGTTATGGAAAGCTGTCCAGAAAACAAAAAATGCTGAAATATCTTTGTAAGGATCTGCAATTTGATTTTGTAGTACAGTGAAATAACTAACATTTTTCAAGATGTAAACTCTGAAGAGTTCACAAAAACCAAGCCTGGTTTTCTGTTATCGTATCAGTCAGTCTAATTCAATTCTAGAAATGTTTTGTCAAAACATTACAAGAAGAGTTTCCATGCTGAAGAAAGACACACATTTTATAAGCACATTTGGTCAGCCCTCTCTGTGCTGTGGGTCCTAAGTTATGGTTTTTAAAAGTTTGGGTTATCATAAGGTTCACTCATGGACGTTGTTGACAAAAAATAGATTCAAATATCAACATTTTTTTTTTCTCCAAACAAATTTGGGATTTCAAGTCACTGTTGATGAGTTTCTTCCAAGGCCCTTTCCCTGGCCGAAAGTTTTGTGCTTTCTATTCACTGTGGTGCTGAGGTTTCAGGCTCTGTTTCTATTAGAACAAATGTCTTAAAAACCTGCTCTGGTACACCACTTCAGCATATCCCCACCTCCTGCAGGACACTCACTGCACTGATAGAAACGTCTAAGCTGCCTGATCTGGAGGTGAAATAAAGTACGTATTTACATTTTTACCTCACACAAAATCAATCTTTTTGTTTTTAATTTGGGTTGTCAAATATCAAGCAATCAGAATACAGATTTTCTGTTATTTGATCTTATTTTTAAATAATCCTAAAGTGAACTCAACATCCTTACAATTAAGTTGATAATTCCATAGACACTGGTGTACTTCTCAATCACTTACTAAAGTATTTGACAGTTCTGCCTGAAGATTTAGCCCTAAACTTCGGCCAGCGTACAACAAACACCATCAAAAACTATGGCACAATATTTTATGTGTTGTGTGTAGAACTCGCACGTGAACTGGAGCCTTCGACAAACACACATTGCAAAGAGCTCTCAACAATTTATGCTTGCACTTTTGCAAGGATACTTACGCAGTCTGGTGCTCTCTCAGCCATGAATGTCCACTATTACTATGAACTTACTTTTCGTGTCCCAGTTTACTAGTTACTGAGGACCCGGTGCGCAGAGACAATGGCAATGTATTGTTCGCTTCCTAAACCTCCAGCACAGCGTTCTGCCCAGATGTAAAAAGGTAATTTGATCCCAATTAATGAAAGTGACTGGGTCAGCCTGTCACCTCCCATGCTCTTTATGTGCTGTTCAGACATCTATACGCTTATTAAAACCTCAGGCACTCTACATAAGCTCTGCCTTGAAACCAGTTGCCAGAGGCATCACTGCTCAGAACCTGTCTACAGGTTTCTTGGTTTCAGATCTGACATCATATAAACCTCTCTTATCCGCCTTGGCAGCACAGATCAGATGAAAAGCAGCCCCATCCTCACAGAATAATACTCGCAAAAAGGATGGAGGCGCACAATAATAAACATTTCACTGCTGCTGTTCCTCACAAATGTACCTTACTGCTAACATGCTCCAAGGTTAGAAAATGCCTACAACACTTTGCAAACCTCCCTTATTACTTTTATCTGAAAAGCGGGGAACTTTTTACTGGAAGCTTTTTTCCGAACTAATTGTCTCTATACTGTTTAAGGCACAGCCGGCACACAAGCAGGAACAGCAAAAGATTTCTGGAAACATTTTTGCTTCTGAATAATTTTTTGTTCTGTAGATCATTTGATGACTATTGGCTGAGTTCGCCTCCTTGGTTTTGACCGGTCACCAGTCACACAACATCATTTCTGCTCCACAACAGGATGGGCAACCATCATCATTACACAGTTAAAACCTACACCTGGAATGCCCGTAAGAGTGAGGTGACCTTGATAGAAAGAAGAAAGTGCTTTGAGGCATCTGTCTTACATTTGCTCCATCCATTTAGACTCAGAGCTATCCAATGTCCAAATAAACACACGTGGCAGCATGAGCTTCCTTGTCCACGCAAGCAGCCCAGAGCTGCTGCCTCTCCTGCAAGAAGCTGTTCAATGGTCCTGTGGCTGCTCCGTGGCACTCATCTCTACCAACACAACAAAACCCTTCAACTGGGTTCAAATGCAGTTGTTGTAACCTGTTCCTGTTGCTCCCAACCCGGTGACCTAGAACAACAGCCAGTCCATCTTCAAGAGATCAAGCTCTTTTCTTTTCATTTATATGGAACACAGAGTAACATTCAGGTTAGGCACATAAGAAGAACAAATGGTCTCTTAAAAAGGCTTTGAACTTTATTTCTTCTTCAAAGAAGTTTGGCTCTTGGAGGAAGTGGTTTAATAACTAAACTTGCCAGCACAGGCAGGAAATAGTATTTCCTATGTACATCCTGGCACCAAAACTAGATTGCAGTAGGAAGAGTTTCTGATTTCCTTTAAAAAATGCAGTGGGCTGGGAAGAGCAAAGCATTGCCTTGGAAAGGAGTTCACTCGTTTGGATTTTTAATTGCCGATTCAGAGAAAGAGTTTGGACCTACTCTGTGTTAAAAATCAAAGGGACGAGAGCCTTTACCAGCACCGAGTGATAGGGACGGCTGGAGTTCTCCAGCTTTAACAAGAACCCGTGTTTATTATGATCAGAATTTCCTCTTCTTTTGCAGGCTCATTCACAGACTGGCTAATGGGTTTCCATAAATACTAACAAGTGCTGCCTTAAGGCTTTGTTGTGCTGCACAACATTAAGCAACAACAATAGGGAACAGCTGCTCCTGAATAGCTGTGCAGTTAATTACACTATATACCTACAGTATGTCTCCGTGCCCTACATTAAGAGAGCTATTGCACATGTAGCGTCCATATAATGATGGAAGATATTCAAGATGGGCCAACACATTCCAAGCTAAACAAATGGGAACCAGACTCAGATGCTCACACTGCCCTTGCTGCAGAAGACATGAAAAGCAAAACAAATCAATGTTACAGCAATAACATTATCATCGTAACAGAGTAAGTTTGCATGTATTTCTTCATTTGTGTGTGTATCTTTAAATAAGTATTAGATGGTCTAACATCTGGTTTGTCAAAGAAGTTTGTCAGGTATTTCACAGATGTGTAATACTTTTATTTTTACAATCTGGAATAATCACAGTCTGGCATCGAAAGAAATAGCTTTTATAACCGCGTTCCTCACCCAAATACATCCCAATCTCCAAGATATGCACATGAAACATTTAAATTAAGAAATAACTCTAGGATGATAAAACCTATACTTATAAGTGGTTTATGTTACAATTTATAACAGGCACATTTGCTCAGATCTTGGCTTTCTTTAATAACTTTTCAATTCTTCAGCCCAGCTGGAAGCCTAAAAATAGGCAATAGAAAATTGGCATGTTTTGTTCAAGGTAATTGAAAGGATACCATGTTAATCTTACCAGGGCCAGGTTAAAGCAGTTCTGCAAGTCTGCAGGAAAAAAAAAGTACAGCATTTACAATGTACATGTTGGCAACAAATGCAGCCATTTAATGCAGGATTTGAAATGGGGAATTCATCTCAAATCTCTTCTATTCTCAAGCTCGATCAAGATTACTAACATTTCCCTCAAAAACGCTCCCATCTCAGCCTGTTCTCTGACTGCCCTGGTTTTGTTACCACCCTCCACTAGAACACCTTTCAAGACACTGGAACCAGAGGCAGCCAAAGGCAAAGATGATAACAACAGTTGACTGGAGAAGGAATTATTGCAGCCCCTGGCCCAAGGCTAAGTCTCATCCAGAATTTTGTTCTAGCCCAACTTTTCAGTGGCTCACTGTGCAACGTCAGGAAAGTCATTTCACCTCTATGGGCCTCAGTTCCTGCGTACCTACTGTGATGCTTGTAACACCGGCCTTCAAAGGCCTTTATAAAGAGATGCTTTGTAACCTCTGTATAAGAGCTAGTTGCCATAATACTTTTTTTAAACATACAATGCTACTGCATTTCAGCAGAATAAAGGAAAATTAAAAGGCCACCTCTATTTAAATTAATGAGATAAAAATAATCTAACTGCTCTCAAGTCATTCCCTTGAAACCTGAACTGTGAAATAATTGTCTTGCCATTAGTCACTAAAGTTAATTTCAAACTTTTTTTCTGTTTTCCTAAGAGTTAGTTACAATAAAAGAAAAGCGTAAATATTTATGGGTTGATCCTATGAGATGCTGACACTAGGTGAACGAAATATCGTCTAGTTGGTGGGCAGTGATCAGAGCCAAACTTTAGAAAGTATTACAGATGCAGAAAATCATAGCTGCCTTACTTGTCCCACAAAAATACTGCTTTCACATCCGACAGGCTGGGCCAAGGCACGCACCTCCAGCTACACAACAGTAATGGCACCAAGTGCAGCTATGTTAGACACTGCTCAGGAAGGAACTGCTGCTAATAAGCCGTAATTTAGAATTATTTAAATTACAAAGTGCTCTTTTGAGTGAAACATGACATCTCTGCCAGGGTTAGGGTGCCTGGCCCTAGACACTACACGCCAAGGGTATGTGTGAGATGAAGCTCCATTAGCAGAAGCCTGTCATTACGGTTACGCTGAAGGTCCTGCTGAGCCACACCACACCGACAGACCTTGGGAGAGGCGAATCAGCTGCTGCTTGTGTTCGCAGCGCTAGCTGGAGGTCATGAACTTTCCCCTAACCTCTCTTCTAATTCAAGACACTGTGGTTTTTCAGTGATTTAAAATTTTAGCCTGAATGTGTATATATACATATGTGTGTGTACACAGACACACACACATATATCTACTCTCCACTGTGCTAAAATTAGGTTCTCCACAGCTAAAAGGACCAAGGGACAAAAGTAGCTCTCATTTTAGTCTCCGCTAGGGGCCAAAAAGCCATCCTCTTCCTGCTCAGCATTACTAAAAGCAGCTTAGTGTCAACATGACAGATGTACTAAGACTACTGTCTTAGAGTACATCTGCATTGCTCAAGTTTTAACGTTAACCCATTACTTCTGGTCGCTGCAGAGCTAGCCCTGCTGTCTCTGCAATGCTCTGTACGTGCTGTGTAAGGCTTGCAACCAGCGTGCAGCCCACGGTGCCTGCCGCATCCTTGGCTGTAGATAACAGCAAGGAAAGAGCGGGAATAAATCCCTCTTGGGCAGGATTTACATCCCTCTGTCTGAGCTGCATTTCCCTTTGCTTGGGAAACCCAAATTTTCTCTTTCTTCAAGATCTGTGCTGCACCTATATTGGTACAGAGGAGAGCCTCTACTCTGTACTCATGCTGATGTTCTAAGAGTTTTTCCTCGGGATAGCATTGATAGATCTCCCACCACTCCGGGATGAACAGGTCCTCAGATGCAAGAGTTATAAGCCCTGTACAGGTACGTAAAGAGGAACAGAGAGACACTAAATGAAAAACCTATACGCAGAAATATGAACCTCTCCTGTAATGAAATAAGGAACAAGACTCCCTAGACAACACAGTTGCACGCTACCAGCCTCTCTTTTCACTTTCTTATGAAGCAGCAACTGAACCTACAACCTCCCTTTCTCTCTGCACCTTGGTTGATGGTCAGAGCATAAAGAAACAGAAACACCCATAACCCTATCCTGATACAGAATGAACCAAGCTGTCTTTTTCTTGGTTCCCTGGGATAATCTGAGGAACTGACAAATGACACATGGAACCGAATTTGAAAAGAAAGCTGGAGCAGTTAAAAACGGCTGTATTTTCCTAATCATCTTCCTACAAGAGCAGCCAAGCATCCCACAACATTTACTCTGTCTGATTCTAGCACACATTGACAAATAGAGAAGCACAAAACATGCAGAGAAGTTTCACTGTCTGCATTGCACAGCTTCCCCCTGTGAAGACCAACACTAATTGCAAAAGTTTTCAGACTGAGTTTGGTGATTGAACTGTCTTGATACACAAAAGGTCAGCATTGTAAGTGTGTACATCCTCTGAGCTTCCACACATTTTCATGCAAGCAGGTCGGGATTTCTTACTGTCACACCTTATTACTTGCTCAGGGTTGCAATTCAAAACACGCTTCATTTCTTCTATTAGGCTCAGGTCCTCCGGTTACAAAGATGAATCACACCATCATTCTTCCAAAGGCAGGCTGGACCTACTTTAAGCTCTAAACACACACCTCTTCACAGTTCAAACACTAGACCATATACACAATTAGCACGTGAGACTTGTTGCCTGAGGATATTGTAGAGGCCAAGAGCATTAACAGGTTCAAAGTAGGATTAGACAAATGCATGCAGGATAAAGGTCCATCAGTGGATGATCACTAACCGCTATTATCTGAAACCCATGGAACATGTCAGGTGAAGCACCGCTGTGTACACGTCCTACGTCTTAGCCTCTTCCTGCAGATTGACTACCAGACACAGCCAAAACCAAGATGCTGCTCTGGACACAGTCTGTCAGTTCTTATAGTAAGCAGAAACAAGAACATGACCATAAAACTGTGAACCAGAAAGTCAATATTGACAGCAATGAAAGCAAAGAAGCAAAAATGTTTCTTTTTAAAGTAAATGTTAACTGATGTAGACAAAACATTGACTATAAAAGCATTCCATCACTCTCCTTCCCCTTCTTTATTCCCCTCCGTCCTTGCTCCAAAGAGACACAGGCTGGACCTAGGTTTTTTATAGCACAGCTAGTGCTACGTGCCTCTCTGCTCAGGAGGCAGCTACAGGAGAGCTGTGAGGGGTTTGACTTCAGGAAAGCCACGCTGAATCCTCGTCTCCTTTAAAGCACGCGAAGCTGATCCCTCAGAACCACTTACCACACCAGCCCACAGCCTATCGCTACTTCAGTTTTCAGCCATTCAGCCTGCTTTCGCAGTAAGCGATTAGTCTAATGGAATGAGACTGTCACTGGGTTATTTTCTCACTAGTTCTTTTGATATGGCTGTTTCCTTTACCTGCTACCACAGGCATTTAGAAGTGCTTCCTTTTGTGAACGTGTTTTCTTTAGTGGATGGAAAATGTGCTTTTTGAAGTGTTTCTGGTTGGAAACATTTTCAGAAGATAAAAAATACTTCAAGTACGATTCTATACCAATGCAACATTTTCATTTAAAGTAGCAAACAACAAAGTGTCTCAGTGTTTGTTTGTGCCTTAGTTACAGGCAACATTTTCATGAAAAAAGTCCTGCACAGGTAGTTAAATAAATATGCAAAAATCAGACTCAGTTCTGGCTAAATTCAGAGTAAGACATTTGAAGGTACGTGCACCTGCCCCCAGTGCCGAGGAAGCCTGAAATAGAACTATGGCATGGCACTATTAAAGCAATTTGAAAGCTACTGAATTTGGGAAAATCAAACTGACACCCTAGTGACCAGGGGCAAAGCTGTAGCAGTTACGCCAGTTCATTAGGCAAAGAAGAATCAAAAAGCTTTCTACTTTTTTTGATTAAAAATGAAGCTTTTGCAGGAAACATATAAACATTTTGGATACCACAAAATATTTCATCTGCTGCCTTAATAGTTAATGTATTAAATTTATATTTGTAAACCAGGTATAATTTAAAATATTTTAGGTAGCAATAATCATGAGGAGAAAATGCCATTGAATTATGCCATTTTGAAGAAGTCAAAATATTTCATTTGGGAGGGGAGGGACTGGTGTTCAGTTTCTCTTCCCTCTGAAAACGTTCACTAAAATCAACATAATTCAAGAAACATTTCAGCTGACCTGAACAGAATTATTTCAGGAAGGGGGAGGAAGTACCAATCAAAATATTTAGCCCAATTCTGTATGCTTTTAAGGCAAGACTTGCTTTCTGATAATTTTTTATTCATACCTCATAATTTTTATTGCTCTTTAAATCATGCCGCTTGAATGCCTGGCTTGTATTCTTCTCCAGCTACTCATGATGCAAAATTAGACGTATTCTTTTGAATCCATCCCTTGAGGGGTTGTGGGTGGATCCTGCCACTGGATGCTACAAAATATCCCCAAATCAAGAGCTTTCTGTGTTAAACAATTCAAATCTCAGGAGACCATCCAGCCAATTTACCAAGTATAAATATAGTCCCTCTGCCATTCACAGTGAGTGCAGTGAATTCCATGCAAAATCCCAGGGGAACTAGAAGAAATATTTTAATGTTCAGCAGTAGTGTTTTAATTTTGCACTCAAATTATGTCACTGACCACTTTTCTCTTTCTTCTTGAGGCCAGTGTCTTCCTCAGAAGACAGGTTTTAGGACAGATACCTCATAGTCCTTTTCCTAAACTTGCTGGCTGACCCTAGGGCTGCCTCATTCGTAGGTTTAATACCAGTGAGCGGAGTCTCTCCTAACATATCACCAGTAATATGAACAGCAAAATACCTACGGATAGGGTGTGTCCCTAAGGGAAGCAGGGCGCTCTGCCTACAGTTAAGGTTACTCAAACGTTTCCCAGTATAAGACCTTATTTCTAGTTCCTTACAGCTTTGCTAAATAAACTGGCCTCAAGCCTTCTATAATGAGGCTCTGCCTCAGGCTGTGTGTTTTGGAGAACTGCTCGTGTTACTAATAAGGCAATAATCCATATTGCAGGTCGATTAGTAGTCAAAATGGTTGACAAAATCTTTAATTATAAAAAGAAAAGTTTCTTGTGCTGACATATCAAAACAGACCTCTCAGACCGCAATAGGGAACAGCCACAATAAAGGATTCTCTGCTCCATTAGCTGCAAGGAAAGCGAGTAGGAGTTTGGCCTGAATAAAACATACCGTGGAAGGAAGAAATATTAGAATCAAATGCTCATATTAAAGCTTTGCTGCAACATCAATAATCTTCAAAGTACTTAACAGGGGAGGTAGGCATTGCGATGCTGCTGACAGATAGGAAGATGGAGGCACAAAGCAGCAGCGTGGCTTCTTGCCGGCCAGTGGAAGGCAGCGGGGTGAGCCTCGGAGAGCACCCTGGGGCACAGAAAAAAAAGGTGCCCAGAAAGAGATGCTAAAAATCCCCCCCTCACTTCTGAGAATATGTATTTTAGCACCACTGCAGTCAGAAACAAGTTGTGCAGTGCCTCGCTAGAACTGAAATTCTGAAATTGCTTTCTTTTGGGGAGCGCAGAAAATTTCTCACCAGGAATAGCAACAGTTGTTATCTCTGGGATGTACAATTTTCAGAAAGCGAGCAAATAAATTCAAGTATGAGAATCAAAAGGTATTACACTGATTTTTTTTTTGTTTTTCAGGGAAGAAATACTAAAAACTAACACGAAAATTATATCAATAGTGTAATTGAGAGTGCATTACCATAGAGGCAGAAGCTCTTGCTGGGAAGGATTTAACTGATGACTTTACAGGCCTTTCGGTTTGGTAATACCCACGGACAAGCCCTGCCCTGGGGGAGAGGCAAGTGCCCTGGAGGGTCGGGACCATCAGCAAAGATGACCGCTCCGGGAGGGAGGGCGGGCAGGCTGGAAGCGTCCCTGCCGGTAACAAGGGTACAAAGCGGAGGTAAATCTAGCTGTAAATGAATTTAGAAAAGTAAGGAGACACACAGGCAGGGTCTGCGCTGGGTTGGCACACACAGCTATTTCCGAGCAGACGGTCACTTCCTCCTCCTGCCTGAAATGAGCCTCATCCCACGCAAAGTTTCCAAGCCTTTCATTAGTGGTTGTGTTAGTGTATAATAGCTATAATGAGAAGGCCATAAAAATCCAAAGTTAGCTGAGGGTCCTTAACCATTTTAAATATGGCTCTCTTTCCAGATTTTTATTTAAACTTTAATGACTACCACATAAGATCAAGCAACAAGAAACAACATTTGTATTACAGCTGTATTATTTAATTCCCATTAGCTGAAAATGCCAGGCTACTGGCCGGTAGCTCAGGAAAATAAGTGGCGACAGGTGAAAGAAAAACACCCTTCCTGTACCTCCTCAAGCCACTTTAAAGCCCGAGGCTCTGCAACGTCCTTTACACCTAATGAAACCTAGTGTCAGGCCGCACTATTTAGCCAAATGTTATCCATCCAGAAAAAAACGGACTTGCTACTTTGAAAGACGTGGTGTTCTTTCTGGCCATGATTTCTACCGTCTAATTAAACCATGACAGAACCGATCCCTTTAGATTTGCTATTAACTTATTTACTTCTGCTGTTGAATGTGCTCTTAATGCTACCTTATATATTGGGCGATCTAGGTGCTTGAAAGACGTAATTTACTCTCTGGTTTAATTAGAGCAATGGTTTTACTGGACAGCTTAAAATGTTTGGAGTAATACTCACAGTCCAAACTTGATTATCCCTTTTAATTCTGAATCAAGCACAAAAGGAGGAGCACATACATCTCTTCAGTGCAAACTGAAGTACTTTAAAGGGCTGCTTTCATCTCTAATGGCTGTACTATCATTTCTCAGTTTATTGTGAAATGTTTTTGGTAACCCACATAACACAGAAAATGTAAAATAACAACAGAGACTCAATGCTTTCCATTATGTACAGAGCTTTCTTATGCTTTTCAAGACAACTTCAGCAAGTAAACTTAGCAGAGTGCAAATTCATATTGATCTGCCTGGCTTCTAGAAAAATAAATTTTCTTTCAAAGTCAATTAAAATTAACAAAGTGAAATTTCAATCAGGTTACTTAAGTAAAAGGTCACAAGAAGGGGTTAAGAGAAGATAAATCGCATACACACCCAACTATCACTTTCTTAGCAAAACATACAATGTGTTCAAAGAAAAGAAAGTAGCATAAGAATTTTAAAAGATGAGATGTAATCAAGTTTCATTAAGCTCCTTCACCTTTAGTAATTCTCTTACTTGCTCATTCATTAAGCACATCATGTGTTCTACAAAAAGAAAAAAAAAAGGAAAAAGAAAGAAATCAAACCCCTTTAGGATTTGCAATACAGATATCTGCAGATTTTGCAATCCAGAACTTTGTGCCAAAAATAGCCCTATTGATTACAGCAGATTAAAATTACTTCTTAACACGGAAGCAGTAGAATCTGGCCTTGAGCAAAATCACACTAAAAACTCAGAATATAAATTAGGAAAAGCAGTCAATGAACTGAATATTCATGCTCTGTAGCAGAATCAAAGAACCGTTGGGTGGAAGAGGCCTCTGGAGGTCTCAAGTCCAACCTCCCACTCAAAGCACGGCCATTGCCAATGGCAGCCATGGCTTTGTCCCCCTGCTGCACCACTCTCCTAGAGAAATATTTTTTCTAACATCCAACCAGAATCTCCCAATTTGTGCTGGTTTCAACTGTTGCCTCTTGCTATGTTTTCTGCCACTACTGAGAAGACACTGCCTCTGTCGTCTTTGTAACTAACCTTTAGTAGTTGCAAGTTGCTATTAGATACCCTTTAGCCTCTTACCTAGAGCAAAACAAGACCACCTCCCTCCGCTGCTTCTTGCAGGTCAGGTACTCTGGGCCCTGAACCATCATGGTAGTCCTCTACAGTTCCTCCTCATCACTCCTGAACAAGGATGGGATGAGGGGACAGAACAGGACTCACTATTCCAGGTGCAGCCTCATCAGCACAAAGCAGAGGAGGGTAACAACTCAGCTTCAACTGGGACGTGAAAAGAACATGGCTGTATCTTTTGGGAATAAAAGAATTAACTGCCTTTTACCCAGCTCTTCAAAGAGCATGGTTTGGAAGAATCTTGTCACCACGGGAACTGCCATCTAGGAAGAGCAGATTTATCCCATTTATGTGGGCAAACTCAGATCCAAACGCCAGAGTTTTTTGCTCTCACGTTGTAGCTCGATAGTAAGGCTCAATAAACGCAAGCAAGTGGGATTTCTGATGACTTTTAACTTATGACACTGTGTAGCATGGAAAGAACCATTTGCTTTTACAGATCCTTCTCTCACCTATTTCACTTGGAGGAAACTGAAGTACGTTACAAAGTTAGTATCTTTCCTTGTAGCGATGGAGAAAGGGGCAGAGATGATTCTGTATGCACTTTTGGAGTGCAGTCAGGCACACTACCTAGTGTAGTCAGCTACCAGGATCTGACACACAAATCTAAAAGGCTTCACACAGTCATGTATTTGTAAGTCTTCTGATATGCAAAAAAAAAAAAAAAAAAAAAGAATATGTGATTAGGGCACTGAATTTACAGAATTGACTGAGTCTCCCTTACACCAGAAATTCCTAAGAAGTATTTAGGATCCCTAAATATTTGCCAAGGACAATAAGGTCTCTCAATGAGGGATGCTTTGGAATTTAAAATAAACATCCTATCACTATATATTTAGAGTCCATCTGTAGAATGACGGGATTCTTGTGGTTAAAGCAGCAACTGGGGACTTAGAGCTTGCGTTCAATTCTTGAACTTCCCACAACTTTCCTCTGAGAGCCTGGATGTTAGTGTTGCTGTAGCTCTGCTCCCCAACCGCAAATACAGAGAATCATGTTCCCTTTCACCTCCCATTGCATTTGTAATCAAAAGCAATTACCAGACAACTTTTTCAGATTATATGATTAAAAAAGGCCTGTCAGCCATAGCAAGGACCTTCAGGCAGCCAGAGGGCCTTCCTCTGCCTTGTGTCGCCCCCTCCAACCTTCTCCCTTCCCTACATTTCCCCATGTGGGATGGGGAGTAGATCCTGTGGATAGTGCCAAAGGAGCTGGGACAATAATGGGTGGAGATAGTATTTTGGGTCTAGAAAGAGGCTTACAGTTATTACGAGCTAATGGGACTGGACATGAAGCTGTTCTCGATGTAGGATGGTTACACAGCTATGCAACCTGACCCCATGCAGTAGGAACATATGCCACAATGAGCAGTCTCAAGCGGAGATGGGAAAGCAGAAAGGGCTAAAACCTTGCTTGTCATCCAGTAACTCTGGTGCTAGAATAAGTCTGATCCTTCAGCAGACACCACCTTGCTGCTTTAAATAAACTGCTTCTGGGCTGGATTCAGTCAATCACAACTTGTAGACAACAGTGTCACATGTACAAGGGCTCTTCATCTGGACTTCACACCAGGCCCGCTTTCCTTCTTCTCTTTTCCTATTTCTTCTCTTCCAGCTCAGTTCCTCTCTACTTCTTTCCATTTACTCTCTCCGAACCTCCTAAGTCAAACTTTCTACCTCCCCAAGAAACAGGAGCTTCCCGTAACAGCTCTATCCCATTGCTCACTTTGCTTGCCAATTTTATTTCTCTTCATTAACTTGCTTCTATCTTCTCCTTCAGAATATAACTTGACTGACTCACAGCCTTCTCATAAAGCCTCGCAAATAGGGTATGTCACAGTAAAAAAACAAAACCAAAATTGTTTTAGCTGGCTGAGCCTTTGACAAAAACTTGACGTGGCATACTGGACCTTAGACAATTATCCAGATAGCTGTCCCCTCACACTACCGATTACGCCATAAACTCGCTTTAGAGGCAGATTAATAGCAAATCAAACAACAAACCCAATGTTACTTAAACTTTAATTTGCTTTGTTTATTCCCCTTGCCCATGGAGAGGTGCACAGCGATAGTATAAGAATTCTGAATTCTGCCTGTAGGGAATAATAAAGAATCCTTCCCCGAATGTGTAATTTTCATTGTTAAATCCAATGTGTTCCCTTGGATTACAATAGTGCTGGCCATAATTTTTGTACGGTTTCCAGAAAATAATAATAATAAACACACTCCACAGCCCCATGAACACATTTAGGGTTTGTACTCTGTGTTAAGAACTAAGTGTTTCAAATTTCTTGGCATAATGATATATTAAAAGGAAACAACTGTAAAACATATCCAAGTAAGGGAAAAAAGCCATTGGCTGCTGTACTACAAGAAATCCTACTTTGGCTTGAAATAAACACACATAGCACTTGTAGATGTCAATGAAGACTGTGGATGTAAACCTCAAGTTCATAATAGACTACAAAAATATTAAAAACCTTCAAATCCTATCCTGAGGCCTGTACCTTATTTCACTTTTTTAAAAAGGAGAACCTGATTCATCGACGTTAGGGAAAATGGCAGCAATTTCAGGTAACTAAACTGTAAATCTTAAAGTGGCTTTTATGAATCAGAATATTAATAGTTACAAAGTCAAACACTGCATGTCTTCTTTGCATGGTCAACGGGATTTGGTTCAAATCCAACAAGAGGAATCAAGGATAAAAAAAGCGTGTTTGAAAAAATGCACCTATGCATAACCCTAATAGGAATTATTAGGAAAAACTGTCCAGTTCTGGTTTCCAAACTTCAAGAAGAACGTGGAAACCCTCCAAAATGTACAAGAATATGATATACAGTTAATACTATTATTAACAGATAACAAGTTGTGGATTTCAAAGACATGGTGACCTGTCCAAATAATCCCCAGCTTTGGGAAGCTGATGACCAAGGGAACAGTCAGCTGTTCAACCTCTCCCTCAGCCCCCAGTGCTCCCTCTAGCAGTGCTGCAATTCAGGTCATTGCACTAGGTTCAAATTCTTATAATTGACAGTGCTTTTGTGTTTTGTTACAATCTTGTCATTCAAATTCCTCCATAACCTCACTCTTTCCAAATACTCCAAAGTTAGTCCAGAGTTATTCACTCCTGCCAGGCCCTCGGCACGTTGCAGTGTGTTTCAGTTAGCCCCTGCAAGAAACACAGGGCTCTAAATTAAATCCATTCCCAGAGAAGCTTAAAGTGCGTATGTCTTTTCAGAGAAAAACTTGTTTCTCAGTGAAGAGGGTAAGATTTTTGCACTAGTTTCAGTAGAGCAGGATAATACATAATGTTAACATTTATATATATTCCAATGTTTGTGTATGTAAGCAGTTTCATCAAATCCATCATGAGATTATGTAGATGGTTACAATTAAGCAAAGCAGTGTATAAGTGTTTATAGGATTAAACCCAGAGATCTGAAGCATATAAAAAGCAAGTTCTGTCTAGAACCACTGTGAGAAAAATGAAGAGCCGAATGCAGGACTAATACCAGCAGTCTGACCCTGTATTTTTTGCAAGCACAAGGACTACAGCCGTAAGATCCAAATTTGAGGGGCAAAAATTACAGATCAAAGTTTAAGAATTCAGGAGGCACAGGAGGACGGATAAGAAATTTTTGCAGTGGCTGCAAATCCTTGAACGTTTCAGGTTCACGGTGCACATTTCTGAAAACAAAAACTCAATAGTTCCCCACTGCTCTCAACGCAAGCAGTGCCTGATGTTTGCTTCACCGTTCACTGAGCCTGAGAATGACAGGAAGAATGTTGACATTTTGTGCCACACGTACGGGAAGAAACAGATCATCTCCCTCTGAAAGGTGCTTTATTTTATGTGAGAAAAGACAAAACTCTGAGCTCCACATCAAATAAATCATACAATAAGAACATTATTTTTAAAGGGAATGAGTATTTTGCATATTAATATTAAATGACATCTGAGCAGCAAATATCGAAATTATAATATTCAGTATCTCACAGAGAGCTGACACAGGGTAGAGGAGTTCTGGTAACCAAGCTGTCTTAAATCTACAGCCTCAAAAAAAAAAGCTTCATCAAAATTTAATATTCATGCAATAGGGACTCTTTCATTGTTATGAAACTGATTAGAGCCAACCATAAAATCCTGGGTGCTTCATTTACTCTCTTCCCTCACCAGTAAAGGGAAAAAAAAAAAATCAACACAATGAAAAAACAAACCTGGCAAACATTTTCCTGGCAACATTTCAGGGGAGCTACTATTTTGCATTTGGTGAGGATGCAGTCCTTACCAGTCGACACACAGACCCTTAGAAGGAAACGGAAGGGACATTAGTAATTCAAATAAGGGGCAAAAGAGACAGAATAAAATTAAAATGTGCACAATTATCTTCTAGCAAACCAGCAACAGCATACAAGCTAGTAGGAAAGGAGGAAGAGAGGGCTGATAATTTTTTTGTAAAGACGTGGACAAAGGGTTTTTTTAAGAAGTCACAGAGCTAAAATAACCATATTGTTAGGCAGTGACTCATGGGAACAAAGACGACAATGCTATCTAGGATCATTATACTGGTGCCTTTTAATCATAATGTTGGTACAGTTTTCCCTCACCCTGACCTAGTTTAACTAGTTTAGAAAGCTTAATAGGCACTGCTTCTTGCAGCACTGTTAGGAGGACCTAAATATATACAACAAGTTCTTTTGTGAATGAAAATTACCGATTCATGGCCCGTTACACTTCATGAATCCAGAGAAACAACAGCGAAGCTAACTCACTGAAGTTTCACACAACTGAATCTGAATTTGTCCTCCTGCACTTTCAAAACATTCATGCTGGCAATCTGAGACAGCATCGCCAGGACGGCATGTCCTGGAACAGCCACCCATATCGCAGCGCTCTCAGTAACAGCAGGGCACAACCTACCTAGACGTAAAATGCAGGTAAAAAATCTAATTTAAAAAAAACACTAAGTCGAGCAAGAAATGTTTTTGTTCTCTCAAAAGATATTAATGAGAACAATGCTTTCACGCAAGGCTTTTCTACAAAAGTTTTGTGTTTTAACTGACAGGCTGGAAATCAAGAATTTTCAGTCTTGGGGTTTTCAATGAAAACAAGGAAGTTGCCAGTAACCGCCATTTCCAGAAGAAACATCCTTTTGGCAAGAAATGATATCTTTGTTCATTTTCTTATTGAAAAACATTGATCTGTTCCAGTGATTGATGTCAACTATAGGACACAACTCTATTTTCCATGGGATAACTGATGTATTTGCTTTTCGTGTTAACTAGATTAATGCCTGCTATCATCTGCAAGTTTACAGACTGTGAAAATATAGAACCCACTTTTCTGAACCTCTGGCTCTGAAGTCACATATGTTACCTACAGATCCTGCTTGAACTTGTGCTCAACATAATTAAGTTGCTCAGTGTACTCCTGTGAGCTATACCAGTCATCGCTCTTTATTTGCAGGGTGAATTTTTCTCCCGCTGTAAGCCCAGGCGAATCTATCTGAATCATTAAGGGGCTTTGCTCGGATGCAGCCATAACAGCCCCACAAGGGAGATCCTGCCCTTCCTCTGCTGCTTAGGCTGGATCTGCTCCACGATCCCACAGAGACCAGCATAAAGGACAGTGATGAAAATGAACCATAAAAGGAACTCATGAGGTCAAGTCAGCACGTATATTTACCCTACCAGAGATTCAAGGCTGTAGGAGGGAGCTGAGAGCCCCACTCCAGTGATTGGGTTGGGAGAGGCAGCACCTAACATTTGTTTTCTGACTTGACTTAGAAAAATAAAGCTATCTTTCCAGAATTATTGACCAACAAACCTATTTCATTAGATTGCACACAACCAGGATTTTTTTTTCTCCTACCCGTATCTCTGGCTCCTAAAAGGTATTCTCAATTATACAGAGAAAACAGACTCCTTGATTTCTCTATGTGGCTCAGTCCTGGGCTATTACATGGAAAAATGTCCCAGCTGGGATTTTCAGAAGCATTGGCTTAATCCTCCTCCCACTAAAACCACGGGTAAAAACACCCATGACTCTGCAGTTGCAAGAAAAGAGGACAGTGCTAAAGACTGTCAAAAACCCTACTATTGACACACACGTGCTTGAACTCATCTTACTAGAGAAAGGCGCTCTTCTGAATATCAGATAGATTCTATTTTTTCCAACTGAATAAAAATCAAACCACAGCTAAAACTCTTCGTGAAGAGGGCTTTCTTCAGGCAAATTAAGGGAAAGGATTTTTAGGTAGCAAATTGGAAAAACAACACAAACCAGAGTAGACCACCAGGCAGCTTGGAAGAGTGAAAGTTTACTTTGTAAAACCAAACTTCGCAACGTTCAGTTTGTTAACATGAGAGTATCCTCTAATTTTATCTACAGCTACCACCTTCTCCAAGTTGCAATTGCCAAAAAAGGTCAAAATATCTTAACGTTACATTCCACCGAGTCACTAAATGGAACAGAAGTCATATTACTGTAATTCATAATTCAGAACTCAAATTTCATAAGACAACATCAGAAATGTCATTTTAACCACACTAATTCCTTCACAGTTAACATGAGTGGGTGTCGGTGCAATCCAAGCTGAAAAAAGCCATCTAATTTCAGCAAGTATACCACAAGCCAACTTGGCAACCCTCCACGCGGATCAGACAAATGTCTGCTCTGTTGAAGCTGAAGGCACAGTGATAATTATCATAGCTGATACTGCATCAGTGGTAATGACAGTGTGGTTTGTAAATATGAACCAAACTAGGATTCTCTCGTTCACAAACAGGAATTCGGTATTACTGTGGGAACCCACCATAAACCTTATGGATCTGAATGCGGCCCTTGAGCCAAACTAGGGCACGTTTCTCTGTAACTGGGAAGTCATTCAATAGCTGTAGCACACATTTAATTATCACACTTCTGGGGTGGGTGCTGGTAGAAGCTGGACAATCACATTATATGACAATCACATCCACCAGAATAGAGAAGCAGCCAGTACCGTCACTCCTACTGAAAATGGAGATGCTGTGACCATTTTTCACCTTGCTATTGGGGTCAGGTTCCTCACCAGGAAAGAGTCAGGTCTTTCCAGAATAATTAAGCATGCTCAGTTAAAGTTTCCACAGGCATTTAGCCAGTAAGAAAAACCTTCAGGAATCCTCTCAAATTAAGTAATCAAGAGGGATACTCTCTCACTAATTTAATTAGTAGAAGAAATAAAAATGGCTAAAATAGCTATGGATTATTCAGCTCAAAACTGCAGCCACCTGGCAAGTTACGCTGGATGCCTAAGCTTTGATTCCTGCTCCGTCCCCTCTAGTGACCACCCTGACCAGAAGTGCCCAGCAGAGAACAGCAGTTTTGCAGCAGTTTTTGGCTCACAAAGCCTTTCCACCACACCACAAAGCACCAGTTATGTGCAGATAACGAGCTGGCTCTGAAAGACTCACAGGGTGACTGAGCAGCCCTCCAAACCAACGGGCATGCCCACTCCAAAAAGCCAAGGGATAGAAAAATAGCTTAAAATTCCTCATTTGTGGGACCTTAGCATATAAAAGAGGGTTTTCCCCAGAGCCATTTCAGGTTCACTTACGTACCATGCATTGCTTTAACTGCACAATGAGAGTGCTACTCTACTATATTAATTAATACTTATAAAGCACTTGGAGATTCTTCATGGAAGGTGAGCCTGGCATTTAAGGCAACAATTATTACAAAATTTCCCTTCCAGTTAGTAAACAATATCCGGTCATTAGAAAGATTCCCTATATACAAACAATGGCTTGAATAAGAACGTTTTTGAAAACCAAGTTCTCCACTGGAAAAAAACCAAGATCAATGGAATGTTTTCAATTGCTTCAAAATAATGTAATGTGGAAAGGCAACAGCTATTTCCTATGTTTAATTCTCCCCTCCTTGTTTCATGCTATCTCTCTAAAATGCTAACATCACTTAAAACCATGTGTTTTCACTTTCTCTCCATCTCTTAAGGTCACCACCAGACCATCTTTCTCCATTACAGAAGTCTTGCGCTCTTTCATTCACCAAAAGGCTTATGCAGGGGCAGAGAAGAGCCAAACGAAACTTGACATTTCCTCCACTGTTTTTTTCCATCTGCTGGCCTTGCCAGTGCAGGTTTCATCTCATCTCATACCACACTCCTCTCCACTCAGTGCAGCCGCAGGATTACCTGCAGAATAGCCAATTTACTCTAGCGATGGGATTCGGGCTTCCCTGCTCCATTCTCCCCCAGTTGCTTTTTTGTTAGAGAACACTGGGAGAATAGACAATGAACTGCTAATTGTGAGCACTTTATTAATCTATACAAGCATACAGCCCCAACTGAATTGTTGGATGGCTGTCAGCATCCACAATCAGAAAAATAACAAAATATAAGAAATCTTTATTGCTTGCCCTCAGAAGAATCAAATTAAACAGAACTGATTTGTGTATCTGGGGGTAGTGGTGGATATCCGCATATGAAAATCAACTGGATTTTAAAATAAGAGATGAATTTTACATTTATGTCAGATTGTATGAAGCTAATAATCTTTATTATAATGATGGGTCCAGGTCTCTCAGAAGTATTATATCCTGAAATCACGAGTCTCCTCTTTGATGACAGTTTTACTACTTTAGTTCATTAGCTGTCTGGCAAGTCAGTTTTCTAAAGATAAAGCAAAAGTGAGAGGAATTTGCTGGAAGACAAACTCCAAACTGGACTGGGTGGTATGCGTTATTCTGTCACTGCTAATGGAGTTGAGCTCTATTCCTTACGACAAAACCCTCTGGTATGCAAAATGCTCAGTTTACTACCATATTATTTTTAGCAATAAAACCGAAAGGGGACCTGCTATGCACCCCACCTCACACAGATTGCCGACATCCACAGGGTTCGTGAAGGCTCCAAAATCAGCCAACAACTGCTAAACAAAGCAATTCTCTCATCCCCTCTCCGGTTCATCTCTGGAGTGGTCTATGCTCATGCTTGCACCATGTAAAAATAGCTTTAAATTCAAGGTAAATTAGGCCAGAGTTCTGTGCTAGCGTAGCTAAACTGCTTTGGGTAATGCAGGTTACCTTATCAGCACACTGGTAAGAGCCAAAGCTGCATCTCCTTTTCTCTTCTCGCACAAGAATAGGTAAGACAGCAGCTGTATTTTTAAGGCCCACACACACGCTTTCTCCCTTACAACCATTACTCCACATTGAAATGCAATCTTGCTTTCATTAGGAAAGAGATAGCTTCTAACTGAAGTTGCTATATCTGGAACGAGAACGTATGTATCATATGGCAGCCTCATTTTATTTCATTCACATCGCACTGTAGGGCCTACCTTTTCCTCCTCCTCCTTCATCAAATGTAAAAGAGAGTTGTTGTTTGTGTATAGCATGCACATTAGCACAGATAAACTGCTCACTGAGTGTAATGATTAATGATTGAATAGTGCAGTTGTTGCAAAAATAAGTCATGCAGGGAAGAGAGATCTGAAGATTATATCTAACACCAGGGGATGGCTTATTAATCTTACTTCTTGAAGAATTCGTGAGTAAATCATTCTCCTTTATTAATGATATTTCACTTTGCTCCGTGAGACATCTTTTATACATCCAGAAGGGCAATTATCTGTTTAGGCCAGGAAACAATATTAGTTACAGACGGTGCTCGAATGTTTGATCTAAGTCACTTAAATAACAGAGGGGAAAAAAGAGTGAAGCACACTCCAAAGACTTACCCCAAACA
This sequence comes from Charadrius vociferus, assembly GCF_000708025.1. Classification (NCBI taxonomy): domain Eukaryota; kingdom Metazoa; phylum Chordata; class Aves; order Charadriiformes; family Charadriidae; genus Charadrius; species Charadrius vociferus. The sequence goes on from NW_009646556.1 coordinate 430,645, forward strand.
GGACCGCATTTAGAGGAGGGTTGTTTTGGTCCCCCTCTATCTGGAAATGACAAATTACGTGTGTTTTCAAGTATCAATTAACGTAGAGCTTGCATACTCAAACGATGATATAACAACTCAAGGAAAATTACATTACTTTTACGTCCTCTGTGTCTGAAGGAATTCCATTATATGCGAGGTGGTTAAACATGTCTGAAATGGTTTATTAATAGAAAAGTCTTTCAAAGGGAGATCTTAAATTCTTGATCACAATGAGATATTGAAGACAGAAAGTAGAGTCTATAATTAAAAAAAAATAAAATCTTTTTTGAGGTTCAAAATTATTTTTTTTCCTAGCTGTCCATCATCTGCTATCCACCAAAACATTGGAGGATTTAAGAAGGGAACACAGACATCTGTTTAATGGTATTAGTCTAAGAACTACAACAAAAATTTACATGGACCTAAATATAAATCTATAAATCATCTTCAAAAGGAGCTTCATTAACTAGTTTGAAAGACCTCAAATACGGAAATTATAAACTTAAAATATTATAGAAATTGCATTAGATACTATGGGTTGATCACAGAAGCGATTTGCAGATTCACAAAACTTTGACAAGTATCTTCCCATAGATTGCAAAATATTACTAAGCTGAGTCATAATTATCCTTTAGATTAATAGATTAATTAAAATGCAGCAGCTTATTGGACAAGTAATTCATTAATGAAAGGCACCATGATCTAGTGAAGAGGAACATGAGGAGACCCAAGAAAGAGGTGAAATTTCTACATCGTTTTCCAAGTATGGATTAAGGCTAAGGATAATCTTGTCCTCTACGGAGATGCACTTGCACCTGTGGGCATTTCACAAAGCTGCTGCAGTCTCTGAGAGCTGGTATTTGCTATACAGACACCTGGCTTGCCAAGTGTTTGCGTGGAGATTTGCACTCTCACCGAACGCCTCTCTGTGTAATTGGTGCACACGGATGGATTGAATTAGAGCTGCTTAATTGGGTGTCATACGTGTTCTGCTGCTGCCAGAGACGTCTTTTCAGCTCAAAGACGTAAAATGGCATTTACAGCAAAGGAACCAGAGCTCTGCCTTGTAAAGAAATCACAAGCGAACCTGTACTAAGGGGTCTATTTGGGTTTTGGAAACATGAAAATGCCTCCAGACTCTGTTCAATATCTGTTCATTAAACTTTTAATTAAAAAATACTAATTTATCATATCTGTAAATTCTGGTAGAAAAAGACTAGTTTAATAAGGTACCTATATTGAGCGGAGGAAAAAAGCATTCAGAAGTGCAACAGTCCCATTTTCATAATGAACCAGCTCTGGTAACGTGGCAATTTTCTGACAGTAACAGTCTGCCTGACAGTGGAAGTCCATTTTTATCATTAAAAAATGCTTTTGCCTGGAACCTGAAGTCACTTTAAGTTTTTAGTTTTAAGTTGCTTGTTGAAACAAAAGAGAAGTCATCAAAGAAAAACAAAAGAGAAGTCAAAGAAACACAACTGATCTAATAAAACTGCTCAAGGATTTTCACTTGAGTACACTGTAGAGATTTCTAATTTTCATTTGGTTGGTACTTTGCTTTTGACCCAAAACTCCAGTGAGAGCCTCAGCTGTATTCCAAAACCAAAACCACGCAGGTCAAAATATGAGCGCGCTTTGCACCAGAGCCTTGGTCTGCCTGCACCGTATGTTCAGCACCCAGCTTCAGGTCATGTGCATTTTATTTGTGTTTAGAGCATGTTTGACCAAAATGACACAAACACTCTTTTCCCCTAAATACCCAGGGCATTAGCAAGATTATATTTCACTGGTTCATTTCAAATCTCAATTTTGTGTTGCCTGATAATCACTAGACTCCCAACATGTAATCCATATCTGTTTGTACACATAGCATTCAAAAATTGGGAAAATGGAGTTTATTAAAAGCAAACCTTTCACATTCCTGGGCCTAAAAATGCATGTTGATCCTTTTGGGCTGCTAGAAGACAATCCCACTGAAGCTTATAAAAGAAAGGTTTGGCCTACAATGCAGTTAGCTATTACAAAGAAACCATGGTCTATTACCTGAACTGGAGCTTTCCCACCACTCAGCCTCACATCGCGGCACCGGGTTTAGCATCTGCCCCTTACGCACAAAAACCTCACCAGAAAAGTCGCGATCCAAACCCACGTTTCTGAAACGCACGAATCTGCGTAGGATCTATAATATTGCCCTGGATTTGGTGACAGTAGTTTTAAAGAATAAAGGTTAAAACTGGAGCAGCGTATTTGAAAATAGCATTATGTATTTTCATCGGAGCTATCTCCAGTCTCATGTAGGCCTCAGTGACTAGAAAGCAGGGTCTCAAAGCGATTTGAAAAAGAGAATAAACGTTATTAATATTGATTCTTCTTTTCTCTGAGAATTCCCTGCAGTCCCGCTCAGGGAACCAAGGCAGTGAACAGCAGCAAAAATCCAGCTTTTCCGGCGGGCGCCTGGGTAATATTCAGAGAAGCAAGCAAATATGTGATCCCTTTAGGGACAAGCACATGCTCCATCTGCTGTGTGAACCCATGGCTCATCCGGCTCCTCTGGAATGTTAGCAGATCGGTTCAGATTCCCAAACCTGACCTGCTTCTGAGAAGAGCATTATTCAAATAGGTTACACCAAAATAATCAGCAGTTAGAAATGAACATCCGTTGATAGTGACTCTATCAGCATTTTTCTCTTGCTGGATTTTTTTTTTTTCCTTAAGTAATTAAAAAGTGTCTCTGGAAGAGCAGTATGTACAGTATGTCATAAAGTCTCTCTGAACTACCTATATTTACCCCTGAAAGTGAATTCTTTATAAGACCTAGGATATCAAAGAAACGAGGGATCAAAGTAGTTTTAATAAGCAACCCAGTGTTTGTAGAACCTGCACTTTCATGTATCATGTTTTGTTCAAGTTCTTAATTTCGGTTCCTCACCACAGAAGGCACTTAAGATAACTATCTATAACCATATTGTCATGTTGAATCCTTTGATTATTTAACATGTACACCTTAGTGAAACAAAAATGCCTTTTTTTCCCATAATATTTGGACTTCATTGTATTTTCTCACATGAAACATAGATTTGATTTGTTTGATAGTTGGAACATATAGTAACATAATTTTCTTTAGCATTTCTACTTATATATTAATAGAGTTTAATGTAGTACAGTTTTATCTACTCCCATACACTGATGTGATCTATAACACCTTGATCTTTTTTTAAATTTCAAAATAAACACATAACAAAAGATGGTAAAAGCTACAGAAAATAAAGTTAACTGGGCCTTGAAAGAGAAACCAGAGGTTCCCCAGTGCACACCAGTATGCTCTTTAACATCGTAAAATCAATTTCTCACCCGCTTCTTTTTTGAAATCAGAGCTCTGCTATGTTTACAAATTGTTTTGTGGTGAAAACAAACTACTTAAAAAAACCCAAAACTCCCATATATATTTGATCTATAGTCATAATAAAATTGTCAGTGAAGACTGAGAATTATTACACTCTGGGTTAGGAGCACAGATTGAAAGATGAAGGAATCATAAGAGCAGACTGTATGCAAAAAGCAATAATGACAAATGGATCTGGTAGCTATTCCAACTACACATCTGGATATAAAACTTTTTATTTTGCTCTGAAAATTACCATACTGTCAGTTTGGAATCTGAATGAGCAATGACTTTAAAACCTTAACAGAAGCATACTGAAATATAAGCAGAGTAGACAAGTCTATTTTTTTTTCCTCTTTTTTTTTTTTTTTTTTGACGTGGTCAGGAAGTAGAAGATTGCTATGCTATCTCACTATGTCTCGAGACTCGGTAGCCAGAAATATCTGAAATGCACATGGTACTGCTTTTGTGGTTGCCTTTGAAAAGACAAGAATATAAAGCCCTACTTAGGAAAATCGAGATTTTATAATACATTGAAGGACAACTGTAGCAGATCACATTCCAAAAGAAACAGAAAAGGCAGGACATAAACAGTAATAGACACAAACTACAAATACAGTGGCTTATATAGTGCACTTCTAAATATTCCTCTTTATGCCAGCTAGAAACAAAATATCATTAGGTGATGGAATTGCATACTTGACCAAGAAAACCTCCAAATCCATGTGCATTCATGAGCTGAAACTTTTTAATGTTACATGTTTGTCAGTAAATTTCACAGAGTAAACCATGTTTTTAAACAGATTACGTATAGACACTTTGCCTCTCATTTGGGACCTGTATCCTGCCCCGTGGCAACCGTAGCAATTACTTATTTGAAAAAGCAATGTTAGGCCACTTGGTGTAGTTTCAGATGACTATCTGCAATTTGCAGAACAGAACAAAGAAACACAATATCATACGCTTAGCCAAATCTGTGGCATATCTATATGAAGAATTCTGCCGGGTCTTTGTAAGACTTCCAGTAGGATCCACAGACCTAAAGAGAGGAGAGTGTTCTATGGAAGAAGATATACAAGATTAATTCCAACCCTGATGGGAAGTAAAAGCTTGTGTAGAAATACCTAGATGACAGTTTAAAGGTCAACAGTCCCTCACACAAGCTAAGGTGGACATTTCCTTGGCTTTCACCAGTATGACTCCAGTAATCTTGTTCTCATTCAGCAAAGAGCACTGGAATGGCTTTCTGGATATTTCAGACATAAATGCCTTCCTTGAGCCTTCTCGGAAGACCATGAAAAACAGGGAACCTTTACCCTAGCACCACAATAAGCACAGCAGCAGTAACAGCAGGATATCTCAAGAAAACACTGTTAATAGAAATAAAAACAGGATATTTGGAGTCATATAAAAATAAGATGCCATCTCACGCTTAGCTTGTAACAGCAGTTTTCGCTGTAGTTCTGCAAGATTCTGTTTGATCACATCTAGCGCTCACCTGACTCGGATCCCAAACGGTGGATCTTCCTAAATATGATGCGATCAAGTCTAGCAGAGCCTTCAAAGTGAAACAACAGCTCTTACTGGAATGACAACCAGTGCTAATCAACAGGACCAGCCTCAGACTATCTTTCTGTAATTCAGATGACAAAAACATAGCAGCCACAAGTCTTCAGCTACGGCTCCTTGCAATCCCAGGGAGTGAGGGTGATGCGTGAGAGAGGGGAACCGGGTGAAACAGCTCCCTTGGCTTCTGTGTGTACAAAATAACTTCAGAGAAAAGTTCCAAAAGAGGATTCTAATTCCCTGACAATTCAGGCAAGAGATTTCCCTGTGTTTCTTGTCTTCTAGACCAGACCTAAATCAGGCTGTCATGTAATCAATGGACTATGATAGGCTGATTATCATGTAGGATAAGTGATATCTATTAGAAAAAATTGATCCTGACATAACTCAGAAAAGGCAGCAGCTTAAAGCTAGAGGCCATAGGCCCCGGACTGGCCTTTGTACATATTTAATGGCTGTCATTTTCCTGGAGGTGCCTGAAAACAGCAAAACTCTCAGGGTAAATCTATATTGATTGAATAATCCTTGTCATCTGTTAGGACTAACAAAGCTGTCACAGTACAGCCACAAGCAAACAGATTTTATTTGATAACTTTCTTTCCATTTCACCGTCGAAGCACGAGTGGTAGAGTTTCAAGGGAGCCCCGACATGTTTGGTCTGTTTTCACTCAGGTAATTCCCCAGTGGAGGCCCCTGTTTTCAGTGGCTGATTAACTGCCACGTACTTAATTAAACCTGCAGCATCAGAATTACAGTTTATGAAGGAATCAGAAGCCGTCTGCCAGTGAACCCCTGATTCTGCAGGGCTTGTGCTATATTAGGAGCAGAGCCTGAATGATTACGGCTGGGAGCTTGATAAAGATTGTAGGGGTGGGTGTGCTTGAGGCTGTCCCTTGTGAGAGCATCTCCCTTTATGAATACAGAAAAATTCATCAAACAGAAATCATTAAATGGAGCAGATGGGGTTTTCTGTGTGGCTGAGGTGTAAAGAGCCTGGAGATGATGAGCATTACACAAGGCGGACGGGCAGATCAAAACGACAGCCCCGTGAAGGTGGACGGCGCAGGACCCTTTGCTATTGTTGTCCTCTCCGTACACAACTTGCTTTTGTAGGGATCAGAAAGGGGGCTCCCTGCAGTCACGCTTCCCTGCAATCTCCCCTGAACCTCGCCTGCTTCCCATCTGCATTTCCCTTCTGAAACCCTAGGAAAATGGCTGGAAAAATCACTGTTGGGAAGAAGCAAAACTCCCAACCCCTTAATTCCCTCATTCCATACTCTAATGGTATTTAATACATGACAATTGTTTTTATTCTCATTGAATGTGTTCTAAATAGGTCTAACTTCTACTTCATTTCTATTTTTAAAAGCTAGATATTACTTTGCTTCCCTGAGACTCGGGTACCAGCACCTCAACACAGAACTGCATATGGATAGATTTGAGCTCTATTTTATTTGATGAGGCCGATATTCAACCCTTCTTGAAATGTAAGCGCAAATCCAGGCATCTGAGCATCCCCAGACAGGGTCACGAGGGATGCACATCACGCATGGGCCTTGTCCTGCCTCCGGGGGTGAATTTTACCCACAGAGATTTCAGAAACGTTTTCTCTTATTTCAGTATAAAATTCTGCTTCCTAAGCCTGCAGATAGCACCTTGATGCAAAAGTGCATTTATTCATCCTAAGCGCAGTTGCATCATCTGCTTTTTTACCTATCATTTAAGGGTGTATATTTCCACCCTCCCCTCAAAGTGCATGGAAAGAAAATGATTTAACAGCAAACAAAGTGGCAGATTTGGAGTGCCAGAATGACAACTGGCGAAGGTAATTTTTTGTTTCAGTGGGAGGGTGAAACGTTGATTATTTTAACCTTACCTGCAAGTAGATGTTGCAATTTTGCTTCATCTTTACCTACCAGAGCTCTTCTTAAATTCAAAAGGCTAGTAATTTTGTTTTATATTTCATCTTTATAGGCAGCCATAAAAATCTATCAGTCTTAATGATCCTATTAATTGTCTTTGATTTTTAGCACCATTTTCACTGATTTCTTTTCAGAAGTATACATATGTTCTTTCAGTGCAATCATCTTACAAACATTATTTATAGAAAGCTGACCCATCACTGAAATACTGCCACTCAGGAATCTGGGAAGTTAGCTTGACAATTATCAACATTTCCAAAAAGAAAAGAAAAGAAATGCCAAATGAAAATCAGGGTTAAAAGGTTAAGTAATACAAAGTAAATAGCCCCCAGAAACAGGGTCTGTAGATCCTGCATGCTCTTAAAAACATTAGGGGTGTTTTTTTAATGATTGCAAACCATCAAGGAGGACTCTGAATTTTCTTTTCTTTTTTTTTTTTTTTTTTTTTTTAATTATTGCCTGACCTGAGAAGGCAATAACTCACAATAGAGTATTCCCTGCTGTTGAAACCTGGGACAGTGTCTCAACAGAGCTTTTCCACAGGATGAGTTACAAAGCAACAAAACGAGGTTTCAGATGAGCCGGAAGAGTGCTCCCAATGCTGTTGCTTCCTCCTTTACTAGATAAAATATGTCTCCTTAAGCATGTATGGATTAACTGATCTCAGGTTAGCGCAAAGTGGGAATAACTCCTTTGATCTCAATTAATGTAAATGACGGGGGAATCCTGCTGCTGCTGTCCCCGTGTTCCTGTATGTCAGCATCCCATATTAACCAGCCTCCTCTTTGGGTCCCTGCATTGACAGCTCTGCATATACCCCGAACTGCACAATCTTCACTCGGAGTTTATTAGGCTTCTAAATATTAATTATGAGAAAAGAAACAAACAACAAACCAACAAAAAAAAGGAAAAACAGAACCACACACTCTACTCTGGGATCTTGTTCTTCACATGAACTAGGGGTAGCAGACAGCACCTACCCATGTTTTAACACAGCCCGTTTACTCAAGAAGCCTTTCATGGGGAGATTTTCAGACAACCAAAGTAGCAGAGCTTGGTTCTCTCCTCAGGAAAAAAATAAGTTTGACATGCTTGGGCATTAACTCTGTGTGGATCTCATTTGAACCACCTTTAGATCAAAGCACAGGTTTTTCCTGGTTATGCTTAAAAAAACTCCACTTACTTTCTGGTTTCAAAAGGAAAAGATCTGCTGACTTAGACATCAATAGCTAGCTTAAAACTCAGTGAATAGCACTATTAACTTTTTATTTTTTATTGGGCCACTTGTTCCACTCCCACATCCAAATGCTTGGAGCTCTTTGTAAGCAGCCAGAACGGAGGAAATGCAGCAAAACCCCTACACATCTCAGAAACGCCGTACCATTAGACATTGCTGCTGTACAAAATGACTTCACATGCCCTTGTTCATTCGGTTAGATCACAGTGCCAAATTTTTTAGATTCTCAGCTGGAAAAAGGGAATGGTTGTACCACAGTAAATGCTGCCTCTCTCCCCCTCTTAGTTTCTCCAGTCTACTGATGGAGTGTTAATGTAACATGCCTGCCAGGAGGATTAAACCTAGATTACATACAATCTGTTTTATGATACTAACGTGAGATACAGCAGGATAGGCAAAAGAAAACAACAATTACCTGACACATCAGTTTTTCTAACACAGAGAATTGTTTACATTCCTCTTAAATTAAAAAAAAAATAAAATAAAATGAAAAGTAGGAAAATACTCTTCCTTTTTTAACTAATGAAGCCCCAATCTCTTTCTGAGCTTTCAAAGTATGTACTTTTTTTTGTAAATATGCCAAAGTCAAGGCCTGTACAGCATGTGATCTATAATAAACTTCAAAAGAACACCTTTGACATTTTAGATAACTTGCAAATGATGATGCAGAAAGATCTTTTGCCACTACAAAGAAAGAACAAAAGAACCAACATGAAAGAGAAATCAATAAACATATGGCAATTAATAAAACATTTTCTATGAATACCCTACAAAGAGTTTTACAACAGTATAAAAATCCAACAGTTGTTTCAATGTGGATTTAAAAAGTATCAGCTGTTATATTAAGATATTCTTTTTAAGCAACAAAATGTACGTAAAATAACGGATATGGATTTTGTTGTAAATCCATCAGTTGCAGCGTTATGGATCAACTGGGAATTTTTTTTTAAGGTGACCCAACAAATTCTGTAATAAAACCATCCATTTTTCAGAGAATAAAAACAATAGTTGGAATCGGGAGCATTTGTTTGTTGACATATGGTTCAACTCAGCAAGTTTGACCAGTTTTAGTGGCTTTAAAAAAAAATAAAAATCTCGTCTTGATTTTCTTAAAACACATCTATTGATTTTCCTTATAAGTAACATTACACTAACCATTAGGATGGACATTACAATATTTTCATTGTAACCCACAAGCAATAATTTATCATCATCATAAAGACATATCTACTTGCACGTTGTTAACCTACCTTCTCCCTTTTCAGCAGTGAACAGTTCCAGTTCCATAAATATTGTCAATAAACCTTGTAAACTCTGAGCAACCCACGAGATAGCTTATATTGTCACGTGCTCCCCATACTTTATTAAACACCCTGATGGCCCGCTCAGCCTGTCCACTGGTCTCCACAAAGATACGCGCATCTATCCTGGTGTTTTACTTGCATTCCAATATTCTAATCCTACATTAAGGCAATGAAGTCTAAAGACATGTTTTGAACATCAGCATTACAACAAGATACTGTATCTTTTTAGATGTTGCAAGGTCCAGTTTGTCCACGCTTGTTGGGAAAAAGTCAAAAAATCAGGAAAACTGTTTGAGTTTGGCCTGCCTTGCTTCCAGACAGGAGAGCGGGAAGCTCATTTCTGAGCCAAGCAGACAATTCATTTCATTGTCACCTATGCAGAACTTGTGGCTGGGAGAGCCCGGAGAAATTTGATTTCATGACATGGTTTTTAATGGGGCCTTCTACCAACACTAGAAAATAAATCCATGAAATGGCAAAAGAATGTGCATGCAGAAAATTCTCACTCAGTGCCATAAAGGAAAGGCTCTGTATTTCTTTCATATTGTCTCTGTATTCTGTGCGTGCAGGGGTGGGGGAGAGTTAGCATTATTATGCTTTATGATTGAATTGATTTCCCTCATTGTCTGTTATGCAAAGATCACACGGTACAGGAGACAGGTGGCCAAATTTAATATTTTTATCAAGGCTGTTGTAGATCACATTTTTATTTTCAGAACAGCACAAAGCAGCTATTTTGAGGATGTGAGCAGAAGTAAAAAGCCCAAAGGACCCAGGTTAGTGTAGCTCAATTAAACCTGCCTAAAGTTTGTCCAGCCCCTGTATTAGGCTGTAGAGAAACTATTTTTCACAACTTGTGTTTTGAGACCTTCTCCTGAGTGAGAATTTACAGGTGTTCAATTTAACCTTCCATGAAATAATGCATTTACCTCCTCCTTTCAGATTTGTCAGGAGACGCTTGGAGCGCATTTGGCTTTCCACGACTCTGTTATCTCTGTTCTCCGAGCACCGACGACTTGGGGGAGCCCAGCCCAACACGCACTATCAGCCCAAAACTTAGTGTTAAATCCTCATCGCAACAACCCAGGACGAACAGTGGCCCAAAGAACTTCTGGAAAACTGACAAACTAATCATGCATATAATTGCTTCTTGACTTTTGCTCCTGCTGTGGCAGGACTTAATAATAACCTCAAAGGTTAGTGTTGGAACACACACATCATTTAAATGACTCCAGGATGACACACTGCAATAACATTATTAATTCTTGCAGGCCCGCTCCCCAGCACTTCCAAAAGATTCAAAGGAAAATGGCTTAAAAGCCAGTAAGAGGAAGCGTGTGTCAGGTTAGTTTCCCTAATTAGAACTTGGGGCTCATTGTAACACAGCTATGAACTTGTTTGATAGCTCCTTGAAGGCAGATGATTCAAATAAACATGTGAGCCAGTTTCCATAACCACTTTCATGTCAAGTTACTTAGCAGTTCTCTCAAATAGGAGTCATGAATGGAAAGCATCTATATTTTGGTTCATTTTGATAATTAAAGACAAATTGAGAATTAAAGACAACGGATTCAAAAAGACTATCCCTCCGCATACGGTTTGAAAAAGGAACTGGCACTTAGCACCACATTGTGAGTCTAGTCCAAAGCACTGAAGTCAACGGGAAGTGTCTTTCAACAAGACAGTGTTTTGGATAAAGCCATGTAAGAAAATTATTTGAATGGAAAATGCTTCGGATCTCTAGAATGAGTCAGTGCTCAGAAAACCAAACACGCTTATTAACTATAGACCACAAGATAAACTATTTCATTAGTCTCAACTGCAAGAGATTACCTGGTGACCCTGCTGCTGACGCAACTCTTTCAGGTTCATTACTATAAAATACTACCTATTTTTAAAAAAGCTCAATATTATATACTTTGGTGTTGCTAGACACTTTGCTTTTCATATCAGAAATTCAGTTTTAACAGCTTACATATAAAAAAGTGGACAACTTTACAAATTATTAAATGCAAAAAAAAAATAAATATCAAGTTTTGGAGCAGACAAAATTACTAATGAAGTTGAGTAAAACACAGTGAATGGTATGATCCCACAGGTAAACGAGAGAAGAAAGTATTTTTAACGAATGTTAAAATAGCTGACACTTCGAAATAAAAATTTGACAGTTCCAAGGTAACTTGTTCTCATTTAAGCATAGATCTAAATTAAAAGGAAAGATTAAACAAGAGCTACGTAAGTCCCCAAAAGAAGTAAAATGCTTTGCTTTGAATCAACCAAAATGCCTGGCCTGATCTTAAACAATATTTTTAATTTTGAAGAGAATCCTCCGGTGCCCATTGTGAGACATGGGAGCAAGTGGGTAAGCGTCCAGGCTCGGGCAGCCGTGTGTGCAGCCTGCTCGCTACAGAGGGAAGGGGCTCTTCGCTTTGAAGAAAGCGGCACTAGAGGTGTTGGCAAAGCAAAGTACTTGTGCTTCCTAAGAAGAATACATATACCTTTACTTGTCAAAAGAAAATAATATTATTTCCAAAGTAGTAAAAACTGAGCATTCTTAGCTGGCAGAGGTTTATTTTATTTTCTTCTTTTATTTCATTTATTCTTCACTCCTCCTATATCTTAGTTTAGACCTTTCAACTTTACTTACAGCTACCAGATTAAGCTGGAGAACTTATCATAATTCTCCAATTCCCTCCTCTTTGCAGTGAAGCAGGTAGCCATGTTGCAGGAGAGCTGTACATGGATGCATGAGCAATACACATATATACGTATAAAAATATCAAAGAATACTTGACTTGATTTAACAACAGAATCTAATTACAGATTTTGGCTAAGTTAGCACTCTAAAAACCTGTCATTTATTAAGCTGTATAGATTTGGAGAGTATACTATGGTGAACACTGGACTTTGGGGATTACAAGAGATCTCTGTTTTGTGTGTTACGAGGGTTGTGGGATCTCTTCCAAACTTTTCAATACCATGGCGACACATACAGCTTGAATGGCCTTCGCCCTTAGGATGGTCAGAAGCAAACCACAATTCCAAAAACCAAGGGGGAAAAATACTGCGTTCACCCCAAAAGTTTCTAAGTGTATTCATCCAACCAGTTCTTAGTATTTCAAACATACTGAAGAGCACTGGTATTCCGAAAAAGAAGCTAATACTATAACTTCTTTCCCTTCTAGAAAGTCATCTAGTTCTTAAGAGCAAATTAATTTTCTGTATGAAATTCAGTTTAAGCAAATTATTAAGCATGAAGCAGTCCTTCTTCTTTGCTTTTCAAGGCATGCATTAACTTCTTTTCTGAATTAAACATCAATAAAAAGGCATGTCATTAGTGTTTATTCTGAATGGTATTTTTTTAATATAATTTCATCGACTTTCAAGTAAGTCCAAATTCTAATATGATTTCCATCCCTCTGTCATGTTAATTTCTCCAGTGCAGTCCATCTAAGCCATTATATAACAGTATTATAAATACTCTTCTAATATCCACTCCACAACTCTTTAATTGATAGTACTCACCAGAGCACATTATGCAGGTGCCCACTTTTTTTTTCTTTTCTCTTTTTTTTTTTTTATAAAAAAAGGATAAATTGAAACATTTTAAAACAAGTTTCATCTTTTCTTTATCAGGCAGTTCCTGCTTCATCATAACCAAGGCTTACACTGCTGGTACCTTCTCTGCATAATGCCCCAAAGACAGAAAATACCTACTGGCAACATTGAATTAAACCAGGAGGCAAGGGAAGCAACAGCAATATATACTCCTGAACAAAGGTGCCTATGTGTAGCAAAGAGACCTGATGCTATAACGAAAACCTTTTAAAAAAAAATTAAGTATAAAATATCCTTGGTCAAGTTCTTTTGGTTTATTGTTTAATGAAAAAAAGCAACAGTTAAACCAACCTTCCGCTGCCAAAATCTTAATACTACATACACTATATTCTAGAAGATGTTTTTTTAACATGCCTTAACATTGAACATATAAGGCAAAACATACACCCAAATTACTCTTGTCTGATTTGCTCAAGCCTGACCTAAACATCAGTTTCACTGGCACATCTAAAATGGAATGCCCTATTAGGAACTAATTTTTCTTTGACATCTTCAAAAGAGAAGGAGCATCCTTCTCTCCCAAGTACTGTAGAGGAAAAAAGCCCCACTGTCATTGCCAACTTCTACGTAAATTTTCCAAGTCTGGGTTCTGACTTTTGGCAAACCTAATTAAGTAACTGAAAGCAAGGTCGAGATTGCTGCTGCGCTGGCAGACTCTGAATAAAAAGCTGATACGCACAGGTTGCATTTATGCTGCCTTGGGTACAGAAACTTGACTAACTTTAGCTGCTACTAAAGTTGTCAGTTGTCCACCTGAAATATTTAGACAATACTACTGCAGTATTTCCTCTGGTTAATCTTATACTTTCCATTGACCATCTGTTGTTCAGGAATCCATAACTGAAGTTTCAATACAAACCCTACAAGCTCATTTCTAATACTTGAACACATACATTAAATGCACAGCGAAGCAGCTATGTGATGCATAGCTTCCTGCCTGCTGGCTAGCAGATACCAGCAAAATACCTGCTGAGCTCTTGCTTAACAGACTGATTTTTCTGTCGCTCCACAGATGCATCAGGACCCTTCAGTCAGAAGTGGTGTGTCCTGCACTGTTTAAAATACCTAGGAGAAGTTGCCAGCTCTGTAGCTACTAATACTTCAGGTCTTCCTTCATCTCAATCACTAAAGTTTCTCATTTCAACTCACCCCTCTCCTACAGACTACAAAAAGCACTGGAGTAACGCCTTCTCGCAGCTGGCTATATCAGCCATTTACATTTTAAGTTGCTTTTATTTGCTGTTTTAGATTTGTTTTTATCAAGTTGAAGGCTCTTGTCTGCACCTGTGAAGCTCTGCTGTATATCACTTTTACCCCTGTACTATCGCTGATTTGCATCCCTCCCAAAACTCTTTTGAATCACAACATTTCATACCTTGTTCCCTAGTCTTACTGTACCCCTGTGACTTTCACCTCTGTGAAAATCAACTCAGAGTTGGCTTGGTAACCCTCCAGCTCAGGGAAAATTACACACTGGCACAAGAGGACACTTGGTTCATAAGTGAAGGCAGCTGGGAGCAAGATGAGGAGGTTCAGAGCTGACTACAGAGAAAAGCTACGGGTCTGGAAGGCAAGGAGCAAGGTTTGGACGCAGGCTTTGCCGGAGCATGGGCAGGTCGATATTGATTTGCCTGGAGTGCAGGAAATCAGGAGGCTGGGAAGACTGACCTGAACAATTCTACGTATTTCAGATGAAAGGACCGACCGTGGGCTGGGAATAAACAGGCATGAGGGGACTGACTCTGGAGGAGGTGTGGGGAGGGAGGCCCCACCTTCGTACCTCAGACCAGACTTCCCGTCCTCGGGAGCTGGCGTGTGCTGCTTCTCGTCTGCGCCTGCAGTTTGCGGCAGCTACGCTGGTAAAGCAACTCTGTTCCTTATCAGGCCACACGTTTATGGGAAACTCTCACAGGCCCAGACACTGGAAGAGCTGGTGTTCGGAAAACCGAGAGCATTTGCTTCCAGTTACTGGAATATGCATGTTTCCAACCAGTCGGTGGGACTCCAGCGCACTCATACAGGGGCCTTCAATAGGACTAGTTAGGTCTTCGCTTGAGTTAGGTCCTTCTCCCTTTTTCTCTTCGTCGCGCTATCTTATTACAGAAAATAAAGCTTTCAGTAATAGGCAAACAGATTGAAAGATGAGGCACACCAACTTTGCCACTGCTCTTAAATGTAGTAACAAAGTCAGTCACGGGAAAGGTTCCCACAAGTAGCTTTGTTTACAGACTTGGCCTTCAAAAAGCAAAGAATGAAGGACAGGTAGTTTTCTATAGCTTCAGACAGGAGTAATGCTTCCATCTTCATGAAACCATATCACTCATCATAAAGAAGGCATCACTACTGTCTATATATATAAAACCAATCTTAAGAGAGTGAGTTTTAAACAAAGATCATCTTTCAAACCATGTGGATCTGGTGGGGAAAAGCCCTTTTAAACCACTTATCTGTCTAGGAATATGGAATGGATCAGATACTGGAGTCATGTCATCAATACAGCCCCAAGAGTGTTACGCACTGGCCTCAGTGGGTGTCAGCAGGATTTGGCCACACATATTTTTTTGTGCTGAATTGGTGCATCAGTGTAGCAAGCCTGAAATTCTGCTAGGGGGGGAAAAAAAACCTTCAAAGGAAAATGAGTGTTTTGATTCATTTTGTTTCTCCTGTAAGTCACAGACATTACCTATGTTCAAATAACCTAAATGTTATAAACCAGTAATAAAACCCCACAGTCCAGAATAGAGAATTTTGCTTTTCTTTCTTGTCTTTATATTGAAGGTCAGCTTTAACTCTTTTCCTCCCATTTCAGCTGTGAGATGCTTAGAATTATCAAAACATAAGATTCCTTCCATTTTCATAAGCAGATTTTCAGCTTCTAGCTTGCCGTTCTTATTAAAATAAGCTCTTACAAAGTTTTAACTCACTAAATTAACAATAAATACATCAGATTTTGACACGTCTATGACAATTATTTTCCGAGATTCATTTTTTCTCCCTTAATTGCTAACATACTAATGTTGCAAAATGATATTTCACAGGCACATTACTTCTGAAGTTACTTATTAATGCCAGGATTTTCCCATAGCACTAAACCTAGGTTGCAGTTGTCTCCTTCTTCTTAGTTCTGGCATGACTTTGACCGGTTGAATCCCCAAATATGTATCAGTAATCAAAAGGTATATTTCAGTACAGGAGAACCTGTTTGGAAGAATTCTTCTCATTTCTTCTCTGCTTGTTTTATCTTTGCTTGAGATGTGAATAATTCATAGGCCTCTGTCTGCTTTACAGTCAAACGCATTCTGTCCACCCAAGACTGTTCGACTTTGTGATTTATTATTTAATAATTTGCAGGGCTGCGCTGTTGTAAGGTGAGCATTGTGACTGCTTGCAGAACTGTTACAATCTGGTCTAGTTAGCTGTCCTTTCTTTCCCTCTCTCCAAACAGCAGCAGTTATTGATTTTTTTTACAAACCTCTGCCATGTAATCCCACAGCTGCTGATCTCAAAGCTGTTACTATAAAGTAAAAGTTGGCCCTTCTTCTTGAAAACAAGAAGTCATGTTTTGATTCACTTTTTCTTTCTTTTTTTTTTTTATCAATTGTTTCTTTTTTCTCCTTCTTTTGTGCCTTAGTCAATGACAATATCCAGGAAGTGCCACTGGCTTCTCTTAAGGATAAAAACGAAAAATGAAAGCCTTTGGGGGAAATACATGCTGATCCTTTCATTACACCTGCAAAAAATGCCTGTCTGAAACTTTTCAACCTTTGAAACTTTTCCGATGGAAGTTGAGCTATTTCATCTATTATCTTGGCAACAATTACGCATAGTGTTGTCTCCCAATAATATGATATTTGTGTTTAAATCCCACTGCAAGTTATCAGTCACACATAATGGTGAAAAGAACTACTCCAAAAAACGGTGACTCCTAATTCTTAAAGATTTACTATGCTGCCAAGCACAGCGATACTAATCAGTGCGCAATTAGGGCCTGATCGATTGGCTTCAACTGACTTTGGATCAGGACTGTAGCAGGCGCTGAGGGCACAAGCACAGCAATTGTAGTCCCTAGTGAATTAACTTCTGTACAGGCTATTTCCTACCTGTCAATTAATTATAGGATTTGCAGCCTTTGAAGACTAAAGACATTGTAGGACAAAACCCAAATTATTTCTCTTTTACTACTATGAACCCTCAGTAAAACATCTGTGGAAATATTCTCATACTGTCCTCTTCCTGGCTAGTCCATACCTTAATCACACAGCTGCATTAAAGTATTTAAGTTTATGCCTAAACTGGGAGATAAACCTTTCTGGGCCAACGTGTGCACTCCAGTAAGACCCTGACCTCATTTCAGCATAGGACTTGGGCTAAACAAGCCTGTGGACTCATCCTGCGTTGGGAGGGAAACCTGGGCCCTGGGGCGAGGCTGAAGCCGGTCAGTCTCTGGCTGCATACCCCGAGACTTGTACAGAGGACCTGGGACCAGAATTCCTGGATATTTACGGTAGATATTTGGCAGTAAGGTTAACTGTAACTCAAGATTCATACAGAATTACCCCAAATAGAATCTATTTCTTTCCCCTAACTACAGCACTGTTTTACCACTCTGCCACCTCGCACTCTTTGGTTTCTGTTTTGGTTATAGTGACTTATCATTAGTAATAACTTCTTTTCTTCTCGTAGAAAGACTTTTGTACAAACCTAGGTCTTGCAAAACTTTCTGCAAATAGATAGGTTTGACTCTACCTTAAATCACATAATTCAAGAGAGGCTCATTAATATAAAATCCCTTACTCTTGGTTTACTTTAGTTTAATTAGATACTGTCAGACACGCCACATTCGTTGCATGTATATCTATCTTGGTTGGCTGTGAATGGAAAGGCCTGAAAATAAACTCCAACCTACAGAGAGTTATTGTAACGAGCAGAGATCCTTCCCACAGTAGAGCTGGGCTGCTGCCTTGCGTGCTAGCTGGTTTCTGAATTACTTTTACCATCAGCTCTGGAGGCAGAAAATACACATCTCTGCAAAAAGAGCCTCAGCTGAGAGGGAGAATTTATTTCCCTTTTCTACTTATTTCTGTCTTCCATTATTTATTCAAGCCAGGGAGTGAAAACAGTAGGATTTTGGAAATGCCTAATGTTTTACATTAATAGTATTGGAAAATCTTTATGATAGCAGATACTCACATTGCTAGAATACTTGCACTCTGCATATTGTTACTCTAGTAGATTTTTCTTTAAAAAAATAGGCAGTGAAACAAAATATTGCAATAATACAGCAAACCTTTCAGCTCACGATGAGGTGGGTAATTTGATTGTATTTCAAAAGTAAAGCCCTAAAAGGTGCACCTTCTTCCCTTGAACACAAAACCTGAACATACTTAGTAGTTTTTTCTCCAGCATTTGAGAAATCTGACAGATTTACCTACTTAAACTATACATTGTCTTCCACTCTCTCCCACCACCCCGCAGTTCCAGCCCACAGGCTTGATTTTACACCTGGGAAAACCGCTACTCAGAAGCTCTTCCTTTGGACCTCCTAGTTAGAAAGGTCTAATAACCCAGATAAAGAAGAGTACTTAAACTTGCATAATACCTTTAATGACTCCCTGGGGGAAGCTACTGCACAATTTATTTAACTCTTTGCACATAGACTTTCATCCTGGGTGCTTATATGTTAATGACCTCTAATGTGCAAGCCATTAGCACCTTTCACCATAATCTCCTCCCAATGTCCATTTAGATTACAGTAATGGCCACTGGTAATGTAAAGTAACCAGCGACCAGCAATGATATCATCATAATGACTTCACTTGCCAAGTCTCCTGATATATGGTAATCACATACCCTTGCATATAGTCCCTAACGCATGGAAGGCACGCACCTTGTCCAGATAGTCCAATTCCAGTCTTTTATAGATACAGACCTTCACTTCGATCTGGCTGCCTCCATGGACAAAATCTTATAGTCAAAAAATGAAACAGTTTAGCCTGTATTTCCAGGCCTAAAGCAGAAGTAAACAAATACAAAAAATTAAGTACCTGCTTTTTCAGATAGGCAAGACAATACTATGAAGGTTAGGGAGAGTTTTGGTGGCAAAACAACATTACTGAAATGAGGAATTTCTGGAGAAGAATCAGACCCTTAGACTTGAGCAGCGGGACAATGACACGAACAGTTAGCTTGCTTCTGTACACGAGAAGTACACAAGTATGCTGCAGACAAAGTGCTTCTCATGCTGCACAAATAATCTCGCTGATTAAGACAGGTAAGAATCGCCAATTATGTCCTTTTTCAATTACCTTGGTCCATAAATCTATATTGTACCTTAACGATTTCCCTGCTAATAAGCCATTTTTTCTGCTGAAGAGCTAGTTGACCGATTTTCAGTATCACACATTTCCCCTCCTTTTGTTTTACACACAGCTTAACTTTGGAAAATTCCAAGCACAGTTTGAAGTGATCTTTGCAGGGCTGTTTTTTCCCCTTCACAATGTAGCAGGGAAATAGTCAACTCTACCAATTGCAATACCCTTTTACAGAAATGGGGACAGAACCAATTACACAAAACATTCAAGCATATACCTTCACATAACAATATCGGTGGTTGTATTTTCTGCAGAGCGGCAGGTGCGTACTTTAAATATAGACCTTTATGAGATGCTGAGCGCTCTGAAGGCTGAAGGCCTTCAGCGTTCAGTATGTCACGAGAGGAGACCTCCAAAAAAAAGGCCAATTCTGACAGTTTCACTCCCAGCATAATTTCCCTTTATTACTTGAGCACAATGTGTAGACTGCTGGCTGAATATACAGGAAAGAGATACCTTAGGTTATTAGGCAACTGTGGAACTTCATCAGTCTACACAGACACAGTTTAAAATGAACTGAGCTACTGATGTGGGGGTGCTTTCCCTCCTTTCTCTTCTCTTTATAAGATCTAAATATGCTCATATATCAGAAACTTCTCTTCGTCGTTAGGTCTGTCAGGTAAATCCCAGCCCTTGGTACAATAGCAGCTACTATGTTAGTAATCGCTGAGAGGTGGATGAATAATTAATAATAGAAATAAATAACTGATTATTAAACAAGTAAATGTTTTCTTCTGTAACTGATAATGCAAACAGTTTCTAGGTTATATTCTGCTTTCCAGTGAAGGCTTCCAAACACTGCCTTCAATACAGACAAAAGCACCTCAGATAGTTCTTTCATACAGAATGGTAAATTATGTTATTGCTTTTGTACACTATTCCCAATGCTTATTGCATATTCACTTGTATACATCTAGTGCAACATTATTATCTTGTTTTGATTTTCTTTCTTCCCCCACCCATACCCCCCTAACCTCCTGTCAACAGTTGGGGAAGCTGCTAATACTGTATTGTATATTCATTATCCTAGCTTTTTCTTTACAAATATCATTATAACATCCTGCATTTGTAAAGTAAATAATTAAACGTTCTAGAAAGTCTTATAGGACACAGTAATCTAACAGATGAAAGACATCAGAAATGTGAAAATCAAATGGAAGCACATGTAATATGTATCTTTTAAAGGAGTTTTCATAAAATAGGGTTAATGTGTTAATCAACCATATTTAAAATGCTAATTAATCACTGACTTAGAGTCTATTCATAAATAATTGAATGTCCTATTTATGCAGAATTTCTTGTACTTGGAAATGTGTGGCATTCATTCTGGTCTTGCTGGATGCAGCGCAGCATTAACACTCATTGAACTCTCTTAGCTCTGTGTTTGGATCACAACTGCCTGCTCATCAGTTACATTTGCCAATCATATCCTTGCAATTAACCTAATCTGTCCCATCACTACATATATATCATAAGGGCAAAATACAGAAAGCTGCATCACCCGTGTCTTTTTGCCATTCCAACCATGGACGTGAGAGGCACAGAAGGTAAATTTGGGGGGAATCAAGCCAGTTGTGGACATTCTAATTTTTCCCCCCCTCCCTCTTTTCTAGGCATCTCCCCTTTCTCCTTTGAAGGCCGGTCATGCCCCTAGACATGGGGAAGTAGCCCACACCCAAACAGCACCGGGTTTAGAATCAAGTTGTTAATGTTAAAATACACATTTTTTCTTTCTCTAAGGACTCCATCTTAGAGAATGTATACATATTAGTCTTCATGTTTGCACCCATGATACTGGCTACAATGTGAGATCTACACATTTGCGTAAAGGCGAAAATAGTGCAGGTAAACATAGCAACTTTAGTTTCCAGCTAAACTCAAACTCCTTTTGAGAAGATGAAAGAGGTGATCCCTAACAAAGAATGTAAGAGTCTCATAGAACTACTTGAAAATTTCTCTATGAAAATACATGGGTGAAAACCTTAATTCTTCATGATTTTGATGAAATTCTCAAATGTGGATTGTTTTAAAGCTTCAGGATTACTTAAAATGGGTGTACATATACTTCCAAAACAAAATAAAAAAAGCAATTGGGGATAACATATATTTTCATGCTCATAAAATGTTAAATCTTAAAATAAAATTCCAGCAGCACAGGAATTGTCGGGATTCTCAACGCATGTCCTAAGTAGGAGATTTTTTTTTTTTCCTGGTTTCTCTCTACTTTGGTATGAAGAGGTGAATTAGTCCTTGCCTAATGTGATTTAGTGGACAGGCTGGCAATGTAACTTGTCATTAAAGAATGAGAATAAGAAGAAGAATAGATCCCTCCTTCTAATCCTTTTTGACAGCCTAACAGAATACCAATTTACCATTTGATGAAGGCTCCAGGATGTTATGAAACCTCTACAGGGACTTCAGAGTTCCGTACAGAAAGGGATGAAGATGAGAAGCAGCCAAAGTTGGTGGGGAAAAAATGGCTCTGGAACAGCAAGTGCTATAAATGGCTGGTTGCAAGCCAGTTGGCATCCTTTAAAATTTGGACACTCCAAGTAACCCAATGGAAAGGAAAGTAGCTCTTGGACCTTGTGGAGAATCACTCGACATTAAAAGAGAGAGAACAGCTTCAAGGGACAGAGAAAGCTTTCCAAAGAAAGCTTGGGCTGACGATTGCCTGTGAGCATGCTTGGGAATATTTGATGTGGTTGGTCATGTTTCCACGGTAGAACAGTGTGATTATGGCTATTAAATGGTACATCTTTGCCCTTAAGACCCTCTTAAAAAAGGATTCATAATGCAAACACGTGACCCCAAAACAGACAAACACTTTTCTTCCTTTCCCTACTAGGTAGGTAGTAGCTGCACAGCTAAAGCTGACAAGGGGCAATTCTAAGTTCAGTAACTGTCTTTCTCCCCAGGGAACAGCCTCTGGGCTAGCGTAAGCAAGCAAGCAGCGGTCTAGAAATGAACTAGTTCTGAAATATTTTGCTTTTATCATGTTGCCCAAGAAATACTGATCAACACTAAAGCGGAAATCCAGTATCCAAATGCTTTGGAGTTCTCACTTTGGAGGAGTTCTGTGGCAGTACCCAATTCCCTATTCCATTCCTATTTCCAAGGAAAAAGGCACCTATTTTTGAAATGCAGCTTAGTGCCAGCTCTCACTTAAAGGTATCTTTCAATAGTTCTCTTCCCTCAGGAGCCCAATTTAAAAAAAAATTAACCTAATGAGCATTGCTTATAACACAGCAATGTGTTATGTTCAGCAACAAGGTAAATTGGTTTGGGATCCAGACTACTTTTTTCTGGCAGCTCTGTAATTCAAAGAATTACAGTGACAGTACAAGAAGCAGCAATTCTAGTGGAAATTATCCTTAGTCAATATGGAGGTTTTGGCAGCAGTGAGAAACGCAAGGTTCTCCTGCAATCATTACGCCTTTTGCCAATCATGCATGATGCGGTTAATATGTTGATGATATCTCTCTCTAACATATTGAGTTAGTGTTTGTGTCTATCCGCTTCCCTCTACTGGACAAAATCAGAGCTGTTCAAGTGTTTATGATATCTTGTCGTTATAAGTGGTTGGCCCAAGAGAGGGATACATGCCCTGTGACAATGAGCAACTACTAATGGAGATTCTCCTTTAGCTCAAGTGATAGAAGCTTGTGCTGTCGGAGCAGGAGGTCACGAGTGTAATTCTTCCTGTTAAGTTATGCTATTAAGCTGATAACCATGATGGCTGCATGCCAGCAGTGAACAGATATACCTCCACCCTTTCCGTTCTGGGTTAGCACTGTTCAACCTCCTTTATACTGCCTTCTTTTCTCTTGTCCCCAAGCTCCTTTTTCAACCAGAGATGAAAGGAAGAGAAAGGAAAGGACTAAGAGAAGCTCACTCAAAAAAGCCCAGAAGAAACCCTCCTATGCTGGTGGGCCAGCAGAGCTTCCTACTCTACAAAAAGCAGCCCCGTAGTTATGCCAGAAATGCTAAGTGTTACTCTAGATGTTGTTTGGGAGTTTGCTTGTCCCAGAACAGTGAAAAAACACAGAGCCTGCTCTATATCAGTGTATAGCTCAAAGAGGGCTACAATGGTGTTAGATGCAACTTGAAAAGAGACTTTCCCGTCTTTTCTACTGAAAACAGGGCTCCTGTGGCAGCCCTCCCCCTCCAAGCCAGTGCTAAGGATCGAGGAGACAGTGCTCATTGTTATCATGCCCTTGTTCTCTTTCTCTACATCTTTTCATCTCCCAGGCTCATTTCTCTCTCCATTCCACCTAGCATGTAGCAAGATGGAAGTGAAAATTGACTTCCTTTGTGAGCTTTGGTACTACGAACCTAACACGTTGCTTCCCAAGTACTGGTGTGGTTGTATAGGGTATTACAGTCCAACCCATCTCTGTTTCAAAGTCATACTTTAATCTGGAATGTCAGGTAGAACATGAAACAATATTAATCTATGCTACATAAATAATTTCCTTCAATTATCAGGAAAGAGCAGCAAGACGTGAATTTTCAGGTTGATTGAGTTTTAATCTCCAAGTTCAAAAATTAATAATTTAGGTAGGTGAGTTGTTTTTTTAAACAGAAAATTAAAGGTTTGATATTTCCCTTCTTAGAGAAAGAAAAAAAAAAAAAGATAATTTGGATCCAAAGGTCAGGGAACATTCACAGGTTGGAAATGTGACAATTATGAAATTATTCACAGAAGGAAATACTTAGAATTCAATGCAAGACACCCAGATTCATCACAAGGCACAAGAGATTGACAATCTATTATGAATGCTTCACATCACAGATAAATATTTCAATGCAAATAAATAAAGGATGCTGAGTGTTTCTCTTCTGAATGACTTTTCACAGCTCACTGAACACAATAGTTCTGGGACTCCTCTATGTCCCAGACTCCTGTCCAAACTTTGGCATCCCCAAAGGCTTCCTCTGCTGAGCACAACCAGGTTACAGTGTGATTTCAATTTGGAGTTACAAAGAACCAATTAATCAGTTTCCCTCTAACAGAATGTAAAAACATTCTTTGGTGCATTAGGATGTTCACAGAGATTGTGAAACTGGCCTGGTTTTGTTTTGTGCTCCCTTGTAATTACTACGAAATGTACCATTCTTGTCAAACCTAATGACTTTTCTTTTTGGTGCAGGGGAGAAAAACACAGAAAAGACAATGATGTCTCTAAGCATATGGCTGTTTTACTCTGCAGATGGATACAAGAATGAACTAAGAGGTACGTCTGGTGAATTGCGCTCAAATAAAGCTTTTCTGTTACCGGTTTCTTACCTGCCACTGTGATTATTCTTCTTGATCTGTGTTATATGCAAAACCCCAAAAGAATACAAATATTCTATCCCAAGATTGTTTTTCCCTTGTTTTCAAGCAAATGTTTTAAAAGGATACTTTCAGAAGAAAGGATTTTTCTTTTTTTAGATAGGGACCTGCTTTGGACCCTTAACTGTTTTCATCTGTTAAAAGTAATTGTATTATTTTAACCACCAGCAGGAAATTCCATGCTGCATATTGCTTCATATGAAGCCATTTGTAACTTTACAGCTTTTTAATTTTGCAACAGCTGTACAGAAAACGAAAATGACAATGTAGAATTACATCACTGATGGCTGCTTCTCCATTAAAACAATATAACTAGAAAATGTTTGCATGTTCACAATCAATGTTGAAAAGTTCATTTGAGTGAACAGAAAGAAACATTTTCAGGACTTGCAAAGATACGAAGCTGGTTTAGAAGGCTTTCCATTTAAGACTCTAGCAAATGAGACCTCATCAGTTACTCATTTGAACTTTAATAAAACTTAATCCTTTTAAAGAAGGGGAGAGCTAAACTCAGGAAATTCAGTGTTCCTCTGGTTATAATTGTACAGAAAAGATTTGTGTGGAAAATTTGCTTTAAAGTATTAAGTGATATCAACATATGAGAGTGAAACATCCACAGCAGATGCGGGAATATGAATAAAATTACTATTTCATAATCAGATTATAGCCACACTCTAAAATTTTTAAAAGCAACTACTCAGCTATATTTATTCTGCAACCCAAACACCTGTCCTTGATACAAGCCTGATTTTCACAGAATGGAGATGATGCACTAAATGAAGACCATGCTTCTTCCGCATACCCACAGCCTAGGGCACCACTATATCATAAGTCTCTTCTGAAAACACTGAGTACTAAAGACACAAAAAAGAACATTTGTGATCAACCGATAATTCGGGAGAGGACATTGCTGCTGATATACTTTCTGAATCGTGACTGGTGTTACCTAGGCTGGGGAGGATGCGGGAAGGAGAAAGGGAAGTTTGTTCCCCTAAAAGACAACAATATTGAATCCCGATGGACAATATTTATAATACTTTTATAGACTTGAGACATGCAGCAAATAAGAAACCATGCTCATAACATATTTCTGTGTGAAACGTAAAATAGACAAACATTACGATATAAGCAATAAATGAATATGTAAATACCTGTGTGCACACTAGTGGTAGAGAACTACATGTTCACACGTCCAGACTATCTGCTCTGAGCAATTTTCAAATATAATTTGAATACAGAAGTATCTATGAGAATTAGATACTACCACATATAACTTTCTCAGGTCTTACAGAAAGGTAGCACATAGAACTATGTTTCTGCCCAACAAGCTCAGATTTTTCGTGAGCCAAGTTTTTCTGTTTATGAAATTATTTTGTAACCTGATTTACACAGTTCATGTGTTTCTGACCACTAGCTCTTATTTCCCTCATTTTTGATGCAAAATCTCTGTTGCCTAGAAGAGGTACACTCACACATTCACCTCTCTGGAGCAAAGGATCTTTCCTTGCTGCTAGGCCACTATTTATGTGAAACTTAATATTACAGACTTTACTTTTCTGCCAAATATAATGAGCAAAATTGTTCAAAAATTATTAGTGGAAAACATGCAGACAAAAAAAGTATATGATTTCCTTGGGAAACCAGGTTTAAAAGAAAAAGCACAAACTTCGAAATTTGTAAGTTCTAACCATATGAATTTGTGATCTGAATTCACCTGAAAAAAAATTTTGCAGTGGTCTTCAACCTCCATTGCACAGCAAAGCCCAGCCTAGTGCCTGAGTTAGACTGGCTTAGATTTAGGTCTCAAACACAGGCTCCGCTCCAGAAAATACTAAATATCTTAGTAAAACAAAAATTAAGCCATATAGAACGTTTCATAGGTTCTGTGCTCATCTTTTCAAACAATCCCTGGCAAGTATCAATTGAAGAATATGACAGGGGCGAGGACCGTGATATATTGCAATGATTTGACAAGTGAGGCCAGTTCCCCAGGAAAGCCAGCCAGGCCACGAAGCATATCAGGAGTTTTCAGCATGTGAGCAGTCAGGGAACAAGAAGTTCCTTCCATGTTCCGTGCTATACTTCCATCAGGCACTAACAGTTATTATCTGTAAGTACAAAATATGGGAAAGCATACAGGGAAACAGCTACTCACAAATTTCTGATAATGCCTTTATGTGTGTCATAAATATTGATTGTTACTGGTTCATCGCTTTCCCACCCAGCTCTCCTTGACGGGACAAAAATTAATATACAGACACAGCATTTTGGTGTCACAGGTATGATCCTACAGGATCCTGCTCTGAGAGTATGACAGGTCAAATTCAAACATCAGACATAAGAGTTAGGTTCCTATTTGTTCCTTTAACCTTAATCCAAAAATATACATTTGAAATCTGTTCTCTCTGTTCAACATCACAGGAAATTACATATATCCCAGAACTGATTCAGGTATCAGTTGACTCAAGTTACATTTTCTAATGCACTGAAATACACGTTTTGGTAACGACACCAAGGAATAAGGGAAAACAAGATGAAAACAAGACGAAAACAAGACTTATACTTACTTCTGATATGCAAGCAAGATTTTTTTTTTTTAATTTACAGTGCAGTTTTACATTGATTTTTGATATGAGAACGCTCTGACAAGTTCTCATTCTAAAATTTTTAAACATGTGTACTAAACTGCTAAAATACAAAAAAAGTGTTTGTATATTCAATCCAGCATCATTTCTCTTGTGCCTCCACACAATTGTCCATGTTGATTAAAACCATTCGTTGCTTTCTTAAGTGTAAACCTACACAAAGCATTTTCAGATAAAAGCTCCTGAACTCTAACACAGCACAGGAAAATAAGGACAGTATTTTGTACGTGTGCTTTTTTTAATATTCAAAAATTGCTAACATGGCTAGCATTACTTCAAAAACAAACACACACACAAAAAATCAGTGTAAAAAATGAACCTTTTCAACCTCTGCCAATGCGTGGAAACCTCTAAACAGGGTGCTTAATTCAGAGAAACCATTTCTGCACATTCCTAAGCCCATCCATATGCAGGATCTCAGCCTGGTGTAACACTTAGGCTCCGTCAGCATCAGCAGCACAGAACCACATGTTCAAGTGATGTCCTAAACAGGGACAGCTTTCTGAGCTGGGCCAGACACAATTGCTAAATACTTCTGAAAATCCCATCTAACGTTTCTAGAGAATGCCTTTCTTTTCCATCTCTTCTCTCATCTGGTAAAATTTTCAGGTTTCTGGGATGTATCACATATCTTGCCTATATCACGGGAGATCCACCTTCCAAACTACTTTTAGATAGTTGCTTTCAGTGTTCTCTGTCACAAAACTTTTTTTTTATCCCTATAGCATTCAATGTGTTATTGCTTCACATAGATGGTTACAATTCCCAATTTTCCTACATTTTGAATAAGCTTCTAGGCCAAATGGGAAGAAGTAATATTTGGTCCTTTTTAAAAACACAATAATCGCTATTTCTACTACTAGTATTTCCACCCCTTCCACCCAGTACTTCCAGGACTTTACCATCATTTTTGTTATGTATGACACAAACTGTAGTGTTTTTAACTTTTTTTCTGTTCAAAATGTTTTAAAAATCTATTTTGTTAGAAATACGCAACAGCTCCTTATTTTTCTGAAGGTGTATCTGATACTGACACAATATCATTCCTCCACCCCATTCATCGTTATTGAACGAGCACTCACTGTCGAAGACTCTGAAGTACACGCTGACCTTACTAAGCCCTCTATGATTATTTGGACCAGACCCCTGAAAGTCATTGCTGGTCCAAAATCAGTTTCTACTGATCCTACATTACAAATTTTCAGTTAATCATTACTAGGATACGAATCGTAAAAACATTAAAGGTTTGGTTCTATGGACAAGTTACTACAACGTAAGCTAAGGTGTGGATTTATAAGCCTTTCCAGCTACCCTGCAGTGACTTCTTTTGCATGTATCCTTATTCCACAGTAAACGTGAAGTTGCATATCTCCCCACCTTCACTGAGGGGTAAGGCCACCTCACTTTTACTGGGAAGTAAGGACACAGATAGGGGCAATTGTTACAGAGTGGTTATCACTGCAAACCTCCCAGGTTGCCTGAGGATAACTTGTGCTTGTAGCCTTTCCAAACGCTTATCCTTCTCCCTTATCAATTCCAGTTGGGCAGAAGGTTATTTGCAAGCAGCAGAACAAAGATGCAAAGCATGCAGAAACCAACTCCGAAGTGCATACATTTTAGCGGGGAGTTCCTCACACCATTTCCAAACAAATGCGCATGCTCTGCAATCACGCCTAAGGGTGTGGGTTTTCAAAGAAGCCCTAAATATTTTTTAGTTCGTTAAGGCTGCATCTTAAGAGATAGGAGTTAATTTTCAAGTTACTGCTTACTGGATAAACACTGAACTGGAAGCAGCTGTGCAGCAGTCATGTTGACTAATGAGGTACTCCAAGAAGTAGCTGGTTACTCACTCTCCGAACGTGTACATACACTCAAGCTTTCAGAATGACTCAGTCAACACCTGAAGATGAGTCTTGAAAGCTTGTTTACGTTGTTGCACAGTACTGTACATAATATAGCTAGATGTACTTAATAATCCCAGTAGTTAGTGCACAAATCTATAAAACAGCAAATAATAAATATCTGGGTTCCCAGAAGCTGAAAAGCTAGATGCAATGTTAAATAAGGAATTACCATCAGACCACACTGGAAATTTCCTAATACCCACTCTTTAGACTCCGAGTGTGCTTCTGATGCAGACTCCCAACTCCCCTGACATCAACTGTTTCATAATAGATCTTCCTGGATGCATGCATTAGCTCTGATGGCAATCAGACCTCCATGGCTACACACGCTCCATGTGTTTAAAAACAAAGGTCATTTGGTGAAGACGTTATTAGTTACTGCATACGATTTTGCAATGTAGACTACTGTACACTGTGATGTAATTGGGAAAAATGATGGCAGTGAATAGATGTAATTATATGTAGAACCAGTGACACGCCACATACAATTCGGAAAGTACAACACAATCAGAGTGTCAATTATTTAAACCATAATTAACATAGCTCTGCATGTCTTTCCAGGGCTCTCGCAGAACATAGAGCATTGTTATAGTGGAAGAAAAGAGAAAATAAAATATTAATGGAGGACTGCTTTGTTCTCAGCACAGTGAGATAGAGGTGGTTGTAAAAACCGGATTCCTGCAGTTGCTACCGCTTTAATTAGGAAGGTCGCTATCTTCCTAGACTTCCTTGGATTCCTTTAATTTCCACAGAGGAAAACGGCTTCTGAATTTTATTGAACACAGTTGAATTTTTATTTTCAAAAATCAAAACAGAAACATTTCTTGGCATCTGTTATGAGCACTGGGTGTTATTTGCTCTTTAGAGATAAAGCTGTTTTTATACAGGGATATAGCTTGTGGGGAAAAAAAAGAAGGGCCAAATATATTCGTACTGGGAAAGCTGCTCAACAGGGATATCACAGTCAGCAGAAAATATCTAGCCAACCTAATTCATCCCATGCTAGAATCCACTTAAGGCCAAGGAAATACAATAGATAATATATAGTTTCACAACACTGATCCAAATGCTGCCTTTAACTCATTCATTCCTGGAACCTAACAACTTGTTTTCTGGAAAAAAAGTGCAACTGAAATAGGCAGAAGAGCTTCAGCATCTCCTCACACTGGAGCGGAGATGGTAGTGGTAGGAAACCATCCGTGTTTTGTGACTAAATGAAAGCTTGGCTATTCTTTATCTGAATTACAGCCCAGATGGAATCACTGACAAAAGACACCAAAATAACACTGAAATACTAAAACAGTGGCAGAAAAATTACTAAACAGAACTTCTTGCCAATGTTATATTAAAGATACCTGGGGCTTCAATTATATACATGCTGTTTAGCATAAAATTAGAAAAA
Organism: Charadrius vociferus; assembly: GCF_000708025.1. Taxonomy (NCBI): domain Eukaryota; kingdom Metazoa; phylum Chordata; class Aves; order Charadriiformes; family Charadriidae; genus Charadrius; species Charadrius vociferus. Next base: position 461,355 of record NW_009646556.1, read on the forward strand.
AATCACCCATGCATTAACAGGTAGACAGATTGATATATTTTAGTTACTTCAGGTTTATAGTTCTTTATAAGTCTCCATTGCATTTATAATCATTTATGGATCTAATAATGAAAACAAAATATAAACTATGAGAATAAGCTATATCTTGCTTTTCTATTTCTATAGATTCTATTCCTTTCATTTAAGTGTGGTATGGATTCATAGGTACTGATAGTTATTCTGTGGCGGAACAAATTCATGAGCTACTATCCACAAAGCACTTGGAAATAATTTACTTTTTACACAGCACATCCTCCCACTATGATTTTTCAAATAATGAGATACACAGATGGGCTTCCAAGCTTCATCCAAAGCCAACACAGGAAGGACCATGTAGGTTAAAACTTATAGAGGAAGTTTCCACAATGGGGGAAAATAAAAAAAAAAAAATAAAAAAAAAAAGGAAAAGGTGTACATAAAATCTGCATTTCAACTTTGAATGTCATTCCTGTAGTTCATTCTTGGACATCACTCCAGTCAAAGTTGTTTCTAAGTATGAAAAACAAGATGGGAAGTATGAGGAGAGGTTATCCAGGTGCTATTCGGGATAGCTCCAACTCTAGTATCTTTGCCTTTGATTTAAGAAAGTGTTTCCTAACTCTAAGCCTGCAAACAGTCAGCACTGCACTCGCTTCTTTTGAGGAGCAAAGATTGCTGGATGTTTGAATGAACTGAATGCAAATAAGATTAAGTTGCATTTACTCATATAACTGAATACAAAATCACCTTTCATGAATCCAGGATGTCTGGATTGGATTAAAATTGCAGACACTTTGGAAGATGGCAACCAGTGCCACTTTTCACATATCATTTATTCAGGTACGGTTTCCATAATATGGCTTGTAATTGCACGGAACTTCGTACTATCCATAAAGATGTATGCAAATGGAGCTCAAGACCTATTTAGAAGACTTTAAAGATTCATCGCTCTTGTGATGGTTTTGCATTTGAGTGAATTTCATTCAAGCATCGGTGACCTTATTAATAGACCCAAACACTTCTGCTTTACCGTTTTTACTAAACATGCCTTGTTAACAGATATGCTTTAAAAGTAAATCAGCAAAGAGAGCTCATCCTTTGAAGTATCACCATGAAGCAATTTCCACAAGAAGAAGTTGCACTTGCAGAGTGTGTTTGCAGCAGCACATCTATACCTGAGAACAACTACTCGCATGGGGGCATCCTGCCACCCAGACAGGTAAAGTAGGGGGGCCGATAAAGACCCTGCAAGTCTTAAGCATTGGTATAGTTACCAGCCTTGAAAAGTTTCAAGAGTCTTCCAAGAAAAGATTTGTCTTCCTGCCCACCAGGCACTCATCACAGCACTGCTGCCTCCCCTCAGGACTGATGTAATTTCTCTTGCCATGCTGGCAATTTGCTCCTGTTTGTTCTGCTTTCAGAGGGTACTCTGAATCATGCCTGCTGACACATAATTTCCAGATGTTTTACCTGATTTACACGAGGCAGGTCTTCTGAGTATAACAGAACAGGTTAATGAGGCTGGAGATAGCGGCTGTGGGGTGGGAATGGTGCTCTTAGTGGTGGGC
>NW_009646556.1:462994-468622 GCF_000708025.1 Charadrius vociferus
CATTGCAGATTTCACAGATAATAGCAATGATCTCATTTTATGATCTTCAGGCCCAATCCTGTCCCCACTATAACTGAAAAATAAAACTTCAACTGATTTTACAGAAAGCACAAACACCTCTCTTCTGTTTCCCAACTGACATTACTCTATGTGTTTATTTTTGACAGCTATTTTCTAAATTCTCTTGTCAGCCAGATCTACACAGACTTTTGCCACTGACTCCTATGGAATTAGTCACTATTCATACACGATTTTAATAAATACAAACCAAGAGACTTTTTAATTTGCGACCTCAGATAATTTCCACAATGTCTTTCAAAGCAAAATGTTAAAAAAAATAAAATCTTAAGAACTCAACATAAGGAAATAGGTGCTTTAGGAAGCAGATTGACAGAAGAAAAAAAAGGAATGCAAGCAAAACAAAATGAGACCGCTGAAAAGAGTTTCCGTAAACTAGTGTTCAATTTTTCAAGTTATAGTAATTTCTGTAGGATGTAAACACCAAGAATGAAGCATTTGTAACAAGATGACTCAGTGGCCCACACATGGACACTCAGCAAATGATGATAGTGTAAGCTGACTCTAGGAAGAGAGCTTGCTTATCAGTAAAAGTGTGATAAAGACCTTAGCCAAAATACTAATTCCCACATTTTTGTTTCACAAGTAGTAAACAATATTTTTGAAGCTCTATAAAAGTTTATTTAATTTTACTCCATCGTTCTTTTTATTTTTTTTATCAAAGAGAGAAACAAAACCCTTTTTTCAAGTGGAAATTAACTTTTTTCTTCTGTTTATTAAGAACCAAAATGGCAAATTTAAAGAAAAAAAAAAAGGCAAGAGGAATTGCTTCAAGAATTTGGTGGAAGACCTGGCACTCATTCACAGTTTCAGCACAAGGAAGGGCCTTGTTGTACGTCCTATTCTGAGGACGAAGAAAGCCAATACGCATATGTAATACAAACAGATATTATTCATTACCATACTGATACAGATCAAGATCACCACCACCACCTCCCAAAGTCTTATCAACATCTTATCAACTGGTCCTGAGCAGGCCAGTCTGAACGCCTGCATGCTACTGTGCAGAGAGGAAGGAAAAATCTCCGACTCTGCTACTTTTCCATGGAAATTCAGATTGCATTTTGCTCCAGAGCCCAGTACTGAGAAAGTATCCTTAAACTCCGTATTGTGAGATTTTCAGCTGGCAGAACCAGACATGCTTCTCACTGAAATACATAGCACGGCCCTGAATGGGGCTGTCGGGTTTTGGTTGAGCTGCCTCAGTGGTGGCAGAGAGGGGACCTCCCATCAGTCACTGCCGGGGCACAGCCCAGCTCAACGCCTGAGCCTGGGCAAGGAGGGGTAATCTGCAGCGAGGAATGCAAAAGGCTATGTTTGTAGGCAACTTTCAAAGAGAATAGTAGAGATTTCATGGTAAAAAGACTATAAAACCATTTTGTGTGCGTTTTGGACATATTTAGATAGACATTTTCAGAGAATAGCTTCTGATAAGAAGGGTTTATTTAGACAGATATCTGGTGATTTCACAAGTAAAGCACGTGATAAATTCACAGGAACTGAACGCTGTGTCATGTTCAGTGCAAGCAAACATGGCTTATTCATTTAAAAATTCTGCAAAGCTGGGGAGACCCTAATTACACCCAACAAAGAATTTAAAAGCGAGAAAAGGGCAAGACACAAAGAAAAAAAAAAATAAAGTAAAACTTTTGATAAGTTAAAAATTTTACAACTCATGAAACAAGTTAAGGGAAAAATCAAAGTCTTACACTGCCATAAGTCATAGTGATTTGATTAAGGAACATCCCGAGGAAATGTCAGCAGGACAGCATACAGAGAGCAGAGCATCTCTAGTAATGCGACATGAGAATATTAAATGCAATAGTCATGGCCTAATAAAAAGCTAAAGACAGACAAGAAATATCAAAAATAGAAGCTGCTCTGGCAAAATTAATTCAGCCACATCATTCTGCAGACTCATGGTGTGTGTTACTAATGAGGAACAAGACAGCATTGCTTACACATAACAAAAGAAGAGCTAGAAATACTACAGATGAGAAACAAGGCCAAGATAACTTAACTAGAAACTTTTAAATGTTGCAATTCGTAGTTTCCAAAAAGCAAATCTTGCAAGTTAAATATTGTATCAACATTTACTTCTTTGTTATCTTACGAAATAAAGCTACAGAAGAAAATGGTGACAGGCATCTATTTTTCCTTTCAGTGTTATCAAAAGAGAGTAATCTAGCTGCAGGAATAAAAAGGGCCAGGATAAAAATCTGGAAAAATTATACTTCCCTGAAATAAAGAGGGGGAAATAACACTGCTCTTCTGACAGAGCAAAGGAAGAACAGCTTGTCCACCAAAATGCTTTTAGCGATACTGGAGAGGGAATCATCTGGGACTATCTATAACACAGACTCTTTTACCTCTTCGGTTGTGATTAGTGCCAAAAATAGTCCGAAAGAACCTCAAAAGGACTCTGTGAAGGTTAGACTCCTGAAAACAGGTGGAAGAGCCTGAACAGGCAAAATAACTCCCCAAAACTATGGACTATATACAGAAAGAGAGTAAGTAATCAGCCTTAGCACACTTAGAGAGATGGGTTATGGAAGAGTTACTGTGTCTGATACGTTAACAAGCCCCAGTGCTAACAAAAAGGTAGAAGAGTTGTGAAAAGTTAAGAGGCTTGTGGAAAGTACCCCTTGCATGGCTGCTGGCCCTGGTCCCACAGCAATGAGCAAGAAGGAGGAGGAGGCTTTCAAAGCAGGGTTAAAGCGGAAAAAGACGGCAAAAAAATTAAAACCATTAATAGTGACGAGAGCATTCGTGTAAAGTGCCATAGATAAAAAAGAGGTTCCTGTCATTCGGGTCAGGATTGAACTGACAAATGCATATGAGCAGAGGTATGTGTAACTGGGAGCCTGAGCAGGCGGCCCACTGTGCAGGGACAGCACAAAGATGTGCTGATGAGGGAACACGTTTTGACTTCACGCAAACGTGCCATAAGTCCAGAAAGCCTACAGATATGCTATATTTAAGAGTACTTAACAATTTGCAGAGGAGAAGGAAAAAAAAAAGCATCCAGTTATGTACAAAGGAAGCTGCACTAAGGCCATTGGGATTGCTCGCCAAAGTCCAACGTCTGGTAATACAGTGACATCTCCAGAACAGGAACCTGTCTAATCACCCTGAAAACAAACGACGTGAATACAATACTGGTTCAGATTTCTTGAGGTACTTAAGCAGTACTTCAGCAAATTATTAGAATATCTATAGATAAGACCAGATACTAGAGGGGTGGTTTTTACCACCCTGTGCATGCACTGCTGCATAGTCGATTTGACAGGCACTATCAACACCGCTGTTTTCCAATCCAGTATTTATTTATGCTGTTTTTCTAGCTAGCAGACCATCTAGTGTCACCATGCTGATAAGAGGGGCTTTTTAATTTCTTCTCCTAGTTACTTTGTTTAATTTTATATTTACTTTTATCTCAGAGGGTTTTTTTTCTGCCTAGTAAGCTGTCCATAATAAGAAAGTTTAGAAACAAAGGCAAAGTCAACAATCATATACTAACGGAGCTTTCCCTAGGTATCTTTTGATTCCAAGGACAGGGAAAAGTGTGCTAAATTCAGATGTCACCATGTGGTCAGGGCTGACAAATGTTGACTATTTCTTAGAATAATACTCATATTGTAGCTGTCCTATGTGGTCCTGTGGGGTTTTGTTTGCTGGTATGTTAGCAAAACAGAGATCCAAACACGAAACCTTTCTTTCCTCGATGTGGGTGTTCAGGAAGTTACATGCCTGTGAAATCCATAGGATATAATTGAAACAGTTTTGCAATCTAACGAGAGAGAACTCAAAATAGGGCCTTTGTGGTATTTGCACATTGAAAACAATTGGGAGTTTTGCCTGAAAAATAGCCAAGGACTGAAGCCCCAGAGCAATATTTTCCACTGCACAAAGTCTACACCAGCGCACCATCAGTCTCACTTAGGCCTCAAAAATAAAGCCTAAAAGGACATGAGTGATATATAGGCCTTGGGCTCAGCCTCAACCCAAGAGTAAATTTTCCCCCAAAGCAATTTTGTGTTGCTTTCATCATCACTGGCAAAGATACCGCTTACAAACACTATAAACTGCTTTCCTGCTCTAAGCCTGATGGCAAGCAGTTTCTCTCCTAACTTTAACCGGACAAAAGTAACAATAAAACATTGTTTGTACCCATCTGGGCAATTATCACTAGATGCTGGAAAGTAATAATAGTACGTCTGCATAGTAGATGGTAGCTTTTCCAGAATGAAATTAAACTAGGTCCAGAACAGGAACTAGGTCTAACCGCACAATAAAATTTAGCTAGAAGTTGAAAAATGCAGTTCAGTTAGGGAATAGTCTTTTTGTCTTAACTCTTGCTGCATCATCTCTCCTGCTGCTCTGTCCCTGAGCCATGCAGAGCCTTTGGTGCTCCACAGGGAGTTAAATAGGGTCCTTGCTCAGAGGCCTCTGAAAGCTCCTTATCTACAGATCTGAGCACCTTCTTTTGTTACACTGGTCTCTGTTTGTTTCTCTCTTAATCTCAGCAGAGTCTTGTATTCTTTTAGCTTTTTGCCCTTTCACGTGAGGGATTAACACTGTCGCTTACAGGCTTTAGTTGAGACCTGCGTGTACCTTGGGTAAGGCTGCTGCCCCTGTCACTATGGTATCTAGCTTTTGCAAGGCCTCCTTAGATAATAAAACATCCCAAGCCCAAGAAATTTTAATCTGCACTGACATTTTGGTGGCAACACGGAGGCAAATGACGGATACAGATGACAGAGGACAGCACCTGAATCTCTGCAGGATGGTGGGGACAGGCGTGAATACACCGGCACATTGCGCAAGTGGAAAGGTGTGGCAGAGGAACGGTGTAGGTGACAGTAGGAGACTAATGCTGTAGGACTGGATTCATGCTGTACATGACAGCAGGGAGCAGATGACATTGTAGGTGACAGTGGGATGCAGTGCGGGAGAAGAGCTGCCTGACAGGGTGTAGTCGCATACAGCATGAAAGGGGGCTGTTGGCAGCACTAGGGCGGCAGAGGCTGAGTGCTGGAGGAGATGAAGGTGGCTGGGTATCAGCTCCGCCAGGACATTACAGCTTTCGGGCAACGGTATTCCACAACCTGCTGTGCAACCCGGGCTCAAACAGTCAGCAGAGCGTGACACAAATGGCGAGCTTCTAAGAAAAAATAAAAATCTTGTGACAAACTGAAAGGAGGTGAAAGGAAAGGAAAGGGGATGCAATTATAATGTATTTACAAGCCCCTGCACAATTTCAAATGCTGTGAGTACAATGCAAAAATCATTGCGGGATCTGGATCCAAAACAGCAGTAACAAGAACGTATTAATGTAGTTTTACCATGATATCGTATATGCCATAGCTATATCAAGAGAAACAGCACACCAAAAGATGTGTTTGATGTAGAATTTTTAACTTGTTTCACACTTATTTTCTATTTAAAAGAAAAGAAAGGCTGCCGTCAAATAAGCTTAGTCTTTCTCATGGAAGTTTTTTTAATCTCCAGTTTTACCACAAGCCCTTCCCCCTCCATCCCAAAATACAC
>NW_009646556.1:468637-486614 GCF_000708025.1 Charadrius vociferus
GGGAATGCAGTTACCTCAAATAAGCATGTTAGAACAGCACAGATTATTGGGCAGGGGACAGGGAGGGTTGCCAGCTTTTAAACCTGTGCATTTTCATCTCTCTCTGATTATTAGGAAATTAGAAACAAACCGATCAGCTGAAATTTAAAACTGAATGCTTTTGAGACAGTTCCCTTGTCCATTTTTTCTTTACTACTTTTACAGCAGATTCCGAATCTATTTGTTATTTCAAGCGTTGGCCTATTTTCAGCAGTGATTATGATGGTACCACAATGTGCAACTTGACATCTCCTCCTCTCCTCTCATTCAAAGTCTCCCAGGGCCCAGCCATTTCACACAGGCTTGCTTTAGGCATTTATTAAATATGCACCTTCCAGTAGGGTTTAAAAACACCAACTAATCTCATCAGAGGCCAGAGACCTCCAGATATGTAAATCTACATCTGTTCCTCTTCAAAGGAAAGATTCTCCTGGATTACTCCAGGAGAAATGCATCCCACCCGGATATAGCCACTGAACCAGAGAAAAAGAACTCCCATGGCAAACGTGCCACCTCAAACTCACCAAGATCCAACGACAATGAAATTACACTTAATGTAATTCACTGTTAGCTTTAAGAAGCAATTAAGTAAAAGGCAGTACAGCACTTGCCGTAGGCTGTTGGTTCCAACAGGGGCCGGTGGAAAGAGGCATATAATGTTAAAATTGGTAACGTTAGTATTAACATAAGGATGAACTGTAGGTGGCTGCTCGACTACAGTGCTGGAAAATAGCAGAGTCCATTAACAAGCACCAATTCTCCTTTTCTTTTTTTTTCTTTTTAAAGTGTGCTGTAGATGCTTGCCAGTGAAAGCATGCAGCAATATAATTAACTATTAGCTTTTAATAAAAAAACAGGATTCCCTCTCTCCCTTCCCGAATGCCCCACACCAGTATCTTCGCCTTCCCATACTGAGAGGTAAGATCAAACAATTTTACGAAAAATATTTCAAAGCTATTAGAGAGAGATTGTAGCAGAGCAGTCTCGCACCAAACGTACACACTTCCCAAGAATGAACGAGCCCTTATTTAGCTTTTTACATCTCATTTTGTATAATATCATTTTAAAGGTGAGCACAAAGGGTTTTTCGGAGCACCAAGTCATGTTCTGTATATGTACGATGAGTTTCACAGTAGAATTAGAGATGCTTCACACATATCTAAAATATAGCCTTAAAAGAAACAAAGTTGTTATCCAGAAATTATGGTGATATCTAATCTATTTTTCATTGACTCATATCCCTATGGTTTTATCAACTAGAATTCAGATTCAGAATTTGACTGTTACTAAAAATAATCTGAGTTTTCTATTGTCTCCTGTTTCCACATTTTTTTGGGGGTACCTCTGGTAAGCCACACACTTTTGGGCTGAATCAGACCAATGAATACCAGTCTGTCTCTTTCGGGAAAAAGGTATGGGACCGTACATGTAGATATTATTTTTAAATAGTTCTGAAATACAGCAGATAATTTTGTGATTAAATCATTTACTCAATTTTAGATACTTAAAATACATTTATATATATTTCCAAGATTTTGAAAAATTTCTTGGCTGATGCCATGGTCTGTACACTATGAATTTCATATAACTAGAAGAGGCTGATGCAATGATTTTACTATGCTTAAGGTTTATAAAAGTACAACTTTATGATTAAAGGGTTTGAAGATTTTTATTTTATTTATTCATTGAAAAGGTAAAACGTAGCAACTACAAAGACGTAGGGGAGATATCCCTTGAGAAAGACAGACAAGAGGTGAAAACTTGTTTTGAAAAGTGAAAGACATTTTAAATGACTTAAAATAAAAGTTCACGTCTAATGAAGCCATCGCGTAAAAAGTGAAACTCGTATGCTCAATTAGGGCTTATATTTTTCTCACAGATAAGATCTGAACGAACTCTTTAAAAGTCAATATTATCTGTCATAACAGCAGTTCTACCTCTCACATTGCAAACAAACTACACAAAAAGGAGGGAAAGATGAAACAAGGGATATGGGCAGTGTGAATGGAGCCTAAATCTTTTAATTAACACCCTCTGAAAAGCACACTCTTTTTCCACCAAACTAATAAAAAGTGCGAGTGTGGGGTCTTTGTTGTTGTTCAAGCCTTGCCTGCGCTCTAAGGAACTGAGAAAAGGCTAATCAGGGTTATTTAAAGCCACTTTCTACTTGCCAGGCTCCAATATCTCATTAATTCACTCTTAGTTGGCATCATTGTCTGATAGTGTTTGAAAATCACCAAAGAAACAAGGATTTCCCGTAATCCTGTCCATCAGAGGTAGCTCTCTGGAAGACGATACCACACCATAGCATGTAGCACACGGAATAGAGGCGTGTGCTCAGGAAAATACCCCGTTTTCATTGCAAACCTTACCATTCTCTGTGTCTCAACCCACACCTGACAAATGTAACAAGAATATGCCTATTTAGGCCCGACCATGACAAAAAAGAGGAGCTGTTATGATGATAGTTTAAAGGAATTATTCTGAGTAACTAGTCTCCGCTTGAAGCTGTTGCCTGGCTTCTTTAACCATATTGGCAAGAGCCTGACACAGGCAAAATTAATACTTGTCTGTGTGTATATTTGCCTTGAGAAAAGAAAGGAGATTTTGATCATGGTCATAAGCCAGAAAAGCAATCGCTTCAATGACTTTGTTGTCATTAACTACAGCATTCAATTAAAGACGATGATTGCCATTCTGGGATATTTTTAATGGAACAACCCTAACTCCGGTGACTGGAGAAAAACCTGGATTATACCAGCATGCATGTCTTCAGCTCAGCAACCATCTTTGTCATGTCCAGAGACAGCTGAACTGAGCTTTAGTTCCCTTTCCAAGAAGTTTCTCCTCTGAACAAGCCAGCCCTTACTGCCCTCCCATACTAAAACCAGCACTTACAGCCAAATGATATTTTAAAGTAACAGTATATAAGTGAGTGCTGTCTCCCCAGTGGTTTCTATCACTTGCCGTTCTATGACTAGCCCTAGCCACTTTTGGGGACTAGCTGGCCTTCAGACCTAACTTTTCATGTAGCTGTTCCAGTGGCCTCAGTTTCCTTCTAATTCCTGTAAAGGGAACAAAACAAGATTTCCTTACACGCCAAGCGCAGTGACACAGCCAAGAACCACCACAGCTGTCGGACTAGTAACACAAACGCTTTCAAGACGCAACCCTTTTAGCAAATGTTTTTGTCTCAGTATACTTTATTTAGATTGTAATATATATCTTTGCCATCTAAATTCTTTTTTTTTTTTTTTTATTAGTTACCAAGTGAAGTAAAGTTCAAAAGGATGAAGTAAAATTTCTATTCTGGAGTTGTATCCCAGAACATCTGATTGTCGTGGTCATACCTGTCTTTTTCTGAATACTTATTAATGGATGCCAAGCAGGAAAGATTCAGAGGTTTCATCATATAAACCACCCTCCAAGTCTTCTAAGGAAATGCATGTCTCCAGTCCACAAATTACCTTTACAGTTTTTCAAAACCAAGATTTCTCTTCGTTGCTGTATTTTAGGGCGAGCCAAAAATTCAGGAAGAAGAACTATTCTACCTGTACTGTAAATACAGGTGAGCCACGGTAGCAGTAATATTACCATAACACTCCCAGTATCCCAGTTCAGATTTTGTTAGCACTGAATTTATTACTAACCTCAGAGCTCTCAACAGCATTAATAGTTTGTTCATTGTCTATGGTTCCTGGAAAACACCTATGAAACAGGGTAGTGTTCCTCCTGCAGCCCTTGCTTCCCATCTCAGAATAAAAGCGCTTGTCACTGACTAAAACATCTCCTGTTTTTAAGTACATTTTATTCTGTGCTGCTCATGGTAAAAGACTTCTAGAGTTAATGGTAGACAAAATAAACAATTTCTTCAGTAGCAATTGATTGCAAAGAAGTAGGGCAGTGGCATTGGTTAGTGCTGCTGCCACAGTGCTCTGATACTTTTTGACAGGCTTTGATATTTCCTCTGTATCACAGACAACTGTCCCAAACTAAAAACTCTTCATTCAATTTTTCACATTTCTAAGTGCAGTTTCAATTTTAATCCATATCTTTAGAAAGAGCTTACTTTGTCTCATGCATTTTATATGCCCTTTACTATTATAGGGAAGGAAAATGTAAGTATTGATTCTGGACTAGGTAAGTTTACTGAATCACAAAGACATATGCTGAAACTGCAGCATAAAAATGTATTCTATAAAACAAAGAAAAATAAGTGGAAAATGATTGCAGCATAAATTGTTTATGAATCCCTATAGAACACAGTGTTGTATAAACCACAATGGAGAGACTCCCTTATACCAAGCAGTATACAATCTAAATAATACAATTTTTCCTGCACCTGATAAAATCAACACGCAAATAGGCAGAATATGCCACAAAAACCGTAATTAAATTAATAGGCAAGCCACGCATACCCACAGTGTATGGGCCTGAAAATACTGCCAAAAAGGTAGTGGCTTTAAACTATAAATATTGGGAATATTTTGATAAATATTCTTAAGGTTCATGGCTAAAAGATCAGTTAGCATTTACATCATACCCAAGGAATGCAGACTGTAGAATAAGGTTTCACACTTACTTTGAAATCTGCACCATTTCCCAATCTCCAAGTTAGCCAATTCTGAAGATACTTCAGAAGTCATAAAGATTAGCTTTTTTTTTGTATTTGTGACATAATAAAAATAGATACATCAATTCCCCATATAAAATGAGAATCCAGTCAGTAGACTAATGTAGATAAATGTAGGCTTTCAATTCTGGTGGACACTTCACCTTATTTTATATTACAATGCTACTTTATTGCCACTGCTGTGGTTGTGAAATGTCACTGATTCTTCATCTAATTAAAAGATGGGCAGCAGATTGCCATTAATGAGATTTGGCTTCCACAAAATAAGGCACTCTTGGTGTGTGGCTGCGTAAGTCAGCTAAGAGAATCAGACCTCCCCTTAGATGAAGGGAATCTGTACAGATCACATCGAAGTAAATCTAAAAGTAATCCGCTGTATAAAGGAATGAGCTTTTTGCAATTGTATTTGAGTGTATGCAGGGGTCCCCCTTAGGGTTTTGCAGCCACAAAGATATCACTCACTTGAGCTGGGACCTTGGAAGAAATACGTAGCTAGGAGAAAACAAAGATTTAGCTTTCAGGTCTGCTCCCAAGTATATGACTACATAAAGAAGCCCAAACCTAACTAAAGCTATTCTTCTCCATGCTTGAGTTGTACAACAAGGAGGGGGGAGGATACTAATATTAAAAATTGCCATGAAAGAACTTCTCTTAAGACTTTTATCCCCAGTAAGACCTTTACTCTCCTGACCTTTTTCAAGATCAAAAAAGATCAAGAGGGTAAAATAGCTTGCTTGTGTGGTAATGACCCTATTTTACCAAGCTGCTGAGCCCATTAAAAAAAAAGTAAAAAAATAACGTTCAGCTCTTTTAACAACTCATACCTAGAAAGACGAAAACACATAGGTTCAGTCCAAAGTCTGCTGACTTCAGTGAAACTACGCCTAGCCTACTGCAGCTCGAACAAAGGGGCTGTAACATCTTTTCCTTCTGGAAATGCACTAATGGTGAAGTCTTCTGGAGGGAAAGCTCCCAGCAGGAAAGCCCTGCCCCCAAAAAGCAGCCAGGATGACCCAATCCACTGGTGACCCCTTCAGCATGCCAGGACATGGATTTAACCTTGTGGGTTTCTCACCCTCTGATTGTGACCCAAAACCTGCATTCGCAGAGGAGTCTACCCAAGAAAGGGCTCCCAGAAGTGTACTGTAAGATGTGAAGATTTCCATACCAAAGCTGAAAAAACTCCAGTTGAAGTTGCACAGAAGTCTGTTGGAGGGCATATGTCTGCACAAGTCACCTTTTGAATATATAAAGGTGGTATTAATCTCTGGAAGAGATTTTTCCTGGTCAAGATACAGCTGGGATGAATTCAGCTCAAGATCCTTGGAGTTATTTTCTGTTCTCAGAGCTTTAAGTAACTGTGAGCAAGACAAACATATGCCTAGGATATCAATCCACATGCGTCAGGATGCAGGCCAGCAACTGTCTCCATGGGGTTAGAAAAATTTCCTGCATCATCTTGTAATGACTTCATTTTCCATTAAGTGGGATAAACACTTGCTGGATCATCAGATACTGGCCACTGTTTGAAATAGGACATCTGACTACACAGGCAATTGGGCTGACCCCAGATAACAGTTCTTATTTTCCTAATCTCAGCAATATATAATTTTATATATATATAATTCCTTATATATTAGATATTTGTGTCATATAGATCTATATATGATATAAAATATACATGATATACACATATAAAATTCAAATAAAGACCTTAGCACTGATAAATACGGACTGCGATCCCAAACCTTCCCAATACCTTTTCAACCTACCTTTGTACAGTTGCGTTTGACAACAGTCTGAGCTGCAATTTGAGGGACTTGAAAGTTCAAAGTCATGTCATAGCTTCAGTCCCCCCTTTCTTTCTGCTACTTGTTTGAATTGGTTTTGCTTTTGGTTTTCTTAGGGAGCGTGTGTTTTTTAGCAGTTAGCTCAGGGGACCAAGTCAAGTTCTGTTCCAAAATCTGTAGATAAGATTCTAAAAACAACTTTGTCTTGCTTTCCTCACACATAAAATAAAATAAGAATGTAAGTCACTGGGTTGAGAAATAATGGATCTTTTGAAGTACTTCGATGTCGATCTGTTCCATTTCTGCCATATTTTAATAGTTTAAAAATAAACAGTAAACTATAGAAACAAAATATATTCAGAGAAATATTTTAATTAAAGGCACTTTGGTGTCCAGATTCAGGATACTGAAATTCCTAGGAGACTGCTGATTTGATATACAGCACACATATATGACAGACAGAAGGATCAATAAATACATGCTTTTTTTCCTGCAATATAAACCTTTTGTTTCCTCTCCCCCAGTGCACTTCGAGAACTTTCCTCCACCAGAATAGCTCATCTCCAAATGACACCAACATAAAAAGTGAAGCTTTTTCTTGTCTGCATTTATGACTTCTCCATCATTGGTTAATATTTCCAAGTTTTAATTTAAGAGTGCAAAAGGAAATACTGGCCACAAAGGATGTGGTTTTAATTTGAGAAATCTTCCAATTAATAGGAAAGTTTAATTAAAACATCAGTTAAAAGTCCATAATATTAATTTAATGGTGAGAATCTACAGAAGTGCTCGATTAGATTTTTTTTTTGCATGTGTAAAATTAACATTAGTGACTTTTAACAAATGTCTTAAGCAGCCGTCGTTGTTCAGAGAAGGGTTGCAAAAATTAAAGCCAGGCAGTAATTATGACAATTTTAGAAGTGGTGGACAGCTCAGCCTTGTTGGAAACACACCAAATATTATCCAAAATAAATTCATGTATTTGCACAAATCTTTGATATATATAAACAATTCCTTCATTTCCCCACAAATATCTAACCTTTGGCCACTCTTTAGTGAAGCTGCATTTTCTACAGTGTACTCTCGGAGAACAAAGTACAACAGCAACTGGCAAAGTTTTTGAAAATACTACTGGGGGGAGGCTCAAGGAGCCAAAATCATTATTTTTGTATGGAGTGTTTCATACCAAACACAAACACTGGGGGGTCTTGACTGAACTCCTTTGCCCTCCTGCCGTTTATGCCTATGATATTGGGCAATTACACAGCTTTGGTTGAAACAGTACGCTGGATAGGAAATTTCTCACTTATTGGGGGGTTTGGACTGCACTTGTCAACAAAAATGAGACCATTTAGTAATCCTAATGAATTTAAGGGGCAAATCATCTTGCTTCTCTCCTAAGATCTAGCCTTTTCCTGTTTTTTCCTTCCTTTAAATAGGACACACTTTGCTCTATGCAGTTTGAAATTTAAAGGAAACCCAAGTCCCAAATTAATGTAAAACTACACCACAAATAAGAGTTCTATGGCTGAATAAGTCTGCGGGAGTTGCAATTAATGAGACTTGGCAGTGGCTTTTGCCAGCATGCTTACGCTACTGCTGAAACGCACACACACACAGGCACAACACAGAGCCTTACACATTGCGAGAGAACTATAAAGGACAGGTTCCATTAATCAAACTACTTTTCTTTTACCCAATACTTATTCCAAATACATTTGCATATTAGAAGGATTCCTGATGGTGAAAGTGCTTTGTATAATCTTCTTTAAGACATCTTTTAGGAAAAGTTTGGAGTTAACCCTTTTTTCTCCTCAGTTTTTACTTTTAGAGGGGAGCTCCTCATGTGAAATGTCATGATTTCTCAAAAGATTTCTGTATCATTTCCACTCTGCACTATAGCCTTTGTTCTAATCCACACATATACCTTTAGACGTATCATGTAACAGTAACATATACCTAGCTATGTAACTCCATACACTTACCTCTTTTCCTGCATTCCCACTACCATTAAGACAACAGAATTTTAAGCCATCTTGCCTTTAGCAAACTTGTCTATTTTATTTCCCAAATCAGAAGATTAAGAACTATTGAAACCCTCACGATGCAGTTCCTCCACTCCACCTTTTTATTAAGACATGATTTATGTGTCAGCAAAGAAAACACTGGGCGCTCCACAGGTGGATTCTGTCATAGGGCTAAATCAGATCCCACACTTCAAGACCAACACTATCAATTTCACTAGGAGTAGTACTGAACCCCAACATTTGCCTTGCCCTCCCTGACTGACCTCAGATATCACCAAAATGTTCCTCAAGGTCTATGATAGAGCCTCATTTAATATCATTTACTCGGTCTAGCAGGATGGCAAAGAATCCAGAGTCGCAAGTGGCAGCAAGGAAGACTTTCATATAATATTTTCTGCTAAGAAAAGTCACCTGAGACAAAGAAGGTTTGTGCCCTTTACTAAGTGATCTCCAGACACGCTAACCCCAGAAAGCTGTCCTGTGCGAGTACCTACAGGGAGGATTCCCACAAGTAACTACCTGCTGTAGCCTGCTCCAGGCTGCCTCTGCCACCCTGCACTTAAGAGGTGACAGAGACTCCCATAAACTCCAAAGGGAGCCTCCAAGACCCTGCCGCTTTCCTTCACACCCAGCAGCTGTGGGGTAATCGAGCCACCACCTCCCCACAGAGGTGTGCATCCCACTTCACTCCTCTCCTGGTTTCCCTAAACACATCCTCGCGTAGAACATCCAAATTACAGACAAACTTGGTTTGGGGAGGTTGTTAGCCCTTATTTCCGTCTGCTGTTCTGCAGCTACCAGAGGCAGCAAACTTTCCCCGCTGGGGCAGGCAGTGCCTGAATGGCCTGCGAGAGGGGGAATGGTCACCAAGCCCATGGAGGCTGCCATCACCTTTGGCTCCTATGGAGCTGATAAATCAGCACAGCAGCAGTACCAGGCACTTTCTGCCAAGCCACAGTTAGGCAACACACTGACAAACATCCCGGAACCAAACATGTACTTTTCAACAACACAAACTAAAAATGCAGATTAACTTAGCGTATCAGCAGTGCTATAATTGCTGGTTTAGGACAAGGGCCAGCAAGACCACAGATAACTCACCTGTTTTCTCATTGTTGCGTTTTAATAAGACTCAAATTTGCAATTAAACTACTCCCTAAAAACACACATTGAAATTAATCTCACTTTGTTAGTAGGTCTGAGTGCTGGCTTTGTGCCCTGTGGAAGGAACAGTTACTAGTCTGCAAGCAAGGTGTTTTAACACCTACAGATACAGACTTCAAAGGCAGACATTGTTGTAATTTCCGAGCATCTCTTCAGAAAAAAATACAGGGTCCTTTGCAGCTATAATATTTATTGATCATTTTTATCCAAGTGTGAGAAACAATACTTTTCCTCCGTACTTTCCTTTTTCTTAGTTATGCAACAGTAAGGCAAATGAAGAGCTATATCAGCTTATAAAACAGCATTATTCCTCTAATCGGGTAAATCATTTTGCACATATAATGGCATAAGTCTTGTATGAAGTACTTCAGCAGTGTTAAACTACCAACAACTGCAGATTCTGTTGGTTTAAAATATCATACTAGAAAAGCAAACGATGTCTTCCGTCACCGTAAACCAGACTAGAATTACTCCAGCTTTATAAAGTTAATACAAAGATAAACTGGAGATAACTAACTTTTTTTTTGTGGCAGGTTTGATTGTTTGAAGTACACCTCTTTTCTTGTTTTGCTGATTAAATGTGCAGTAGATATTCAAAAGTATTTTAGAGATGGCTCAAAACCCCTTTAATCCCTTTCCCACCTCAAACAGTTAAGATTTCTATAATGAAATCTTTACGGAGTAACCAGTAACTAGGACAAGGAGAAATACCACAGAACACACATCCATTGCACACTCAGAACGGGAGTATTCAGAGGCCAATACACTCTATGTATTGTCCACCAGGCCCATTCCTCTTGACTTTGGTTCCGAACCAGTTGTAATGAGAGAAAGAGCAGCCATTTATTGCTTCATCCTTTTTGCTATCCAAAATAAAGTTTTCAGGTTTATAAATGCAAGAAAATACTTCAAACTATTGCATTCTCCCACGTTTTATATAGCTCCATGTCATTTTATGCAGAGTATGCAAGTGGCCAATTTGCAAGTAGAGCAAATATTTGCAGTATTCAAGTCACCGTCGACAAACAGTTTGTAAATATTTTACCTTTTAAAACCCATGGATTTTCTTGATACTTTTCTATTGTGCTGCCTTTTTTTTTTTTTTTTTTTTAAATCAATGGGGGGATGCAGAATAAGATCCCAACATAATTACACGCCAGCCTGAATGGCAGTGAAAGGTCTACAGCTAACGGATATCAAAACCACCAGCGTTACTGCAGCCTAGCACCCTCATCCTGGTCTTCCTGAAATTGGACAGTGCATGGAGGTCTCAGTACGTTTACTTTCTCTTCTTTGCTTTTGCATAATATTTTACCTAGAAAGTAGGCAAGAAGGCAAAGAAAAGCAGCCACATAGGTACGTGACACTCCTCAAGCCAAGCATGGGGGAACTTACGGGGTTTTATCTATTCAACACCACCAGATCACAGACAACAGATGGAAGCAAGAAAAGAACCTGATCTGGAGTCCCAGTGCTAAGTTAAGATATAAAGAAACTCAGGTAAAAACAATGATTGGCTTTTAAATTTTACTTGGCAACAAATTTTGCTATGCTAGAACTATACAGAAACTGAATTCAAAAGGAAGAAAAACAGAGATCTCGGTCCATGAAACTGAGTTAGGATTGTCTGGATGTTTCACCCAACAACAAACTATAGCTTTTAGGTCTGAGGAATCTGTTCTAATCAATGGCTGATAAGGGAGTGTTGGGAATAAATATTCTGTTGCTGCACTATCTCAACTTGTGACATCCAGTTAAATCATCTTAACATTGCCAGTGAAAAAGACGCACCTTGTATATATCATGATCCGCTAAAATTTTAGAGGACCCTAAAACATCCAGAATATTAATAATCTTGCTTTTAAGGATTAAATTACTTAGTCTTCATGTGTTTCGCCTTTGTCCTAGCAACAGGGTCCCCTCTGTTTGTGAAGGTAGAGTGCCTTACTACTAGCACTTGAGAGGAAAGAAAAAGATCGAGTAGCTCATGCTGGGGGCCTCTCCCTTCCCTGCGCTCCCAGAACTCCTGCTCAAACACACGCAGCTCCTAGGGGACAAAAACACATGCTCAACACTTTATGAAGCAGTAAGCAATGCAATGGTTTATAACAGACCCCAAATAAGGCCTAGAATAACTTCCCCGATTTCAGTGGAATTAAACCTAGGTGGCTTTTGGCACGACCTGTCTAGCAGCGCAGAGGGGGCTTTCATGCTGACATCCCGATTTTGCACACAACAGGGCAATTCATGGAGCACAAGGAATAGCAGCTGCAGTGAGAGGGGGCTCTCCACAAGGACAGGACTGGGATGAGGGATCAAACAGGAGCTAAAGAATGCCTCGTTATTACTGGTGCATTAAAAAATAAATAAATCAGGCAGCATAGAGCTTACGAGCATGCAGCACTGCTGCCTACCTTAACGTCTTCGTGGTGTGCTTTAAGAGTATTCGTGTTATCACCTGATCTTCCCTACTTACCATAGTAATTAATGTACAAGCAGTGCTCAGAGGGACCAGCTTCAAGGCCACAGAGGGGAAGAAGAAAGAGCACATTTCAAGAGGATTCCTTTTTTCAAATAAATAAAGAGGTACTTGGAAATGATATCAAATATCTAAAGCTGAATTTAATAACCACTTTTTACAGACCTTTTTTGTTTTCCATTGAATTATGCAATATTATCTGAAAAAGTAGCATCTATAATTAACTGAAAACAGGATTGGAATTTTGTAGGAGGGAATGGTGATGAAAAGCACATTCTTTGTCCCCCAAATTTAGTGAATTTGTACTTAAATTGAGGCTTGGGGAGGGAGGAAATACAGCAGCAAAAAATCCCCAATCCAACTTCTAAATATGTACAACACTTGTATTTTTTTCTTTTCCGCTAGTCTAAACTACTGTGCACATGGGAGATTTCACTCATATCCACAAAAGCCAGCTTTTATGAAGCAGAAGTAATTTAGTATAATAGTGCCAAATGTTTTTCGCTTTGCCCCGTTGTCTGCAGTGGCATTTTCTGAGACCGACTCCGTTGCTGTGACCTCGGGTAGGCAGCGTGCAGCTCTGCAGGGACCCAGCTCGGCTCTGCCCTTCCTCCTCCTCACAGCAACTTCTCCCAAGCATCAGCCTGACCCTCTTGCCCAGTGAGGCCCAGTGGGTATGGCAGCCCTAGCTCTGAGAGCACTGGTGCAACTGTGACCTGCCTTTTCACTGACGCGGGGAACTGCGATAGGCAGTGACAGGCTCCCTAGCATTGGAGAGGAATTCCTCATGAAATGCCCCACAGAAGAACGACTCTTTCATAACGAATAATCTGGCCCTGCTGAGCCCTTTCCTTCCTGAAGTTGTGCTTTTATAAGAAAGCATCCTCTTTGAAGATAAGAGAGTCAGAATAAATTATATTGTTTAAGGGAATCAATGCTTACTGAATCATGCAAAATTCTTTAATGTAGACGAGATTCAAGAGAAAAAGGACAGACACGTATCTTTTAATCCAGAGGAAACGGTACGAAGTGGTTAACACTTTACTAAACAGTTTATGAAGTTGTAGCAAAGGTTTCAGTCCTCCTGCTCCTGCAGCTTTGATGGTCTCTTCTTCCTCACTCCTTACCTCTACAGAAGGGGCCAGCATACAGCTGTCCCTTCAAATTACTTGGTGCTATTCTACAAGTGTAAAGGGCTACAGATCTCTTACAGAAACTTTTCTAGTGATTAGCAGTACAGGTTGCCATAAAAAGCAGACAGCTTCTGGTACAGTGAGCTAATTATATGGTTACCACAAAATAACGGAAACAGAAAGTAATTACGCTGTTGTAGGCATTACTGCTAACATGCTATCTCTTATTTGGTAACACTGCAGGTAATTAGCTCATGTCACTACACTGGTATTTTACTCTGTGCACAGTTTTGCACCTTAAAAAAGGTAGAAAAGTTCCATCATTAATAACTACTCCAGAAAGTTTATAAAAGACCCAACTGCTCAAGAGACAAAGGACCACAGAAGCTTCAGCTGGCCAAGAGATCAAGTACCAGCAACAAATGCACTCTGTGATGGAAAACCTGATTAAAATTTCTCAAAGAAATCATTATGGGTGAGAAACTAATTGAAAGACCTCCCTCCTGCCAGAGCTTTGCTAGAAAGAGAAGACTTCAAAGGCATAGAGGGAGAGCTAATGTTTTCACACTTAAAACTGAAAAAAGGCAATCCTCATGTTTGTGTTTGTTCAGTACACACTTCTCAAATGTTGCCCCCTCACGCTCTAAATCTGCTGGGTTGAAGATCTAAACCTTGAATATACAATGCACTTTAGCTAGGGTGTATGGTGCTATTCTTCCATGCTGTGTGCCTGTCTATTCATGCGCTTTTATTCTTTATTCTTCAGACTGATATATAGTAAACAATATGGTTAGCCACTTAAAATTCTCTAGGTTATTAAAATGTGAGTAGCATTTTTTTTCCTCTCTCCTGGATTTCATCTGGAACCACTACCTAATTAATATCCAGAACCCAGATGTTCCTTGAATAAATCTGTGTAATTTAAACCATAATCATGGGGATTTCATCAAAAGTAACTCAGTTCTTCCAACTCCCACATCATCATTACAAACAACTTTGTAGTGCAATTTCCAAGGCAAGATATCTCTTCACTTTCATATTTTAAAGGAAACATTTCTAATGACGGCAAGGATGTATTTTATATGTAAAAAGCTAGGATCTTGATGGTTAGAACACAATGTACTTCCCCGTATCTTCTACCAATGCATACACCGTACTGTAAAGGATCAGTTCATACAAATCCTTCCTTCTCTCAAAGACACATTGTCTTATCAGTCGAGAGCTAAGGTGCAGTTGGAGTATAATGCAAGTCCATTTCTCACAAGCTTAGAGCTTAAGCACTTTGTTATTGGTTATTAGGGCTGGACTCCTAGAGATAAACCTACAACTACTGTACACCAGTGAAGGGCAAATAAGCAAAATCCCTGACAGAAGTCTGTTGTAAAATGATGAATAAGCCTCCTAAATTGCCATAAGGCGCTAGTCACAATGGAATTGTATTTGTCAGACATGCATTGTAACCCTAAGGTTATCATAGTGGGCCAGCAGATACAGGAGGAGTGCTTAACACTATCACCCCCTAATCATATCTCCTACAGGCTAAAAACTCTGCAGGGAGCATTACCACTTAAAGAGGTGGTAGTGTTTCTATGGACTGAATCTAGACAGCATTTGGTAGAAAGAAAAAACCTATAGAAAAGACTGACAGATATATTCACACAGGCTGCTCACAAGTATATCCTGAATTGAGATATAAAAAAAATCCTTGCAAATCATATCCCCAAGGCTGGGGTTCTAAATAATAAAATACTGTAGATTACTACTTTATTAGTTTTTAAAAAGCTTATGAAAAATTATCTTTTGCCTGTGGGAAGACATTTTATCTGAAATTATAGCAACTCCAACAGTTTTAAGATATCAAATTTAGAAACTAAGCAGCTGTAGGAAATAGATGATATTATACCCTACTCTTGCAAATTAAATTCTCAAGTTCTAGCTCCCCTATAAGTTATTTCATTGTATTTATCTTAAGCTTGACTAACACTGATACACATCAGAAGCCATGACAAGCTAATATTATAAATCCTGTATGTTATCAGGTGTGGACGAAACCATGACAAAATATTTTTCCCCATTGAAAAATACTAACTCTTTGAGGAAACTTTTGCCCTCATAACCTTCTGACTGGAAATGATGCCCAATTACCAGACATGTACAGGTGAGTAAAAGCATTCCAAAATAGTCCTTAGCCTAGTTACTAGGACACTCCTGCAAGAAATAGGGACCTCTTCGCATTATTCAGAGGAAGGAACTGAATCTGGGTTTCCCCGTAGCCCAGATGGCTGTTCTGGTCACTAGGCTATATTGTCATTCTTGCTCACTCGCTCTATTCCCCATCCCCCCATGGCCCGTTGAGCATTCAATTATTTATACCAAGTGGAACAACTCCAATAGGAGAGATTGAGATGCACTGCATGCACCTGATCTTTCATTCATATTTTGCATCACAATAAAAATTTCAAAAGCTTGACTTTTTTAGGACAAAGGATCATTTTCCAGCCAGTCATATACATTATGTGATAAAAGAGAAAAGAAAATGGTCACAGCGATTGCTATAGTGCATTTCAGCTTTCTCATAGTTGTTTGTAACTGTATGCACTTACAAACACATGTATAATGTGGTAAATCCTAGGAAAGAAGAAAACTTACAAATAAGCACCTCCTATAATTCTAATGCATGTAAAAAAAAAAAAAAAAGTCCTCATTTCCCACGACTGAGCACTAGGTAGTTCTCATTCTCATTTCAAGACTAATCAGCCCAAGAGGAGCATTCCACTTTTTAAATATTAGGCACAGTTTTAACTATAGCAGAAACAGTAAAATACAAGTACATTCCATGAAATATACTTAAAATAATGCACAAATACAAGGGAAGGACTGCTGCATTAGTGCCGTTTTAAAGCACAATTACACACAATAATAAACAGCAAAAAGGTAGAGCTATGCATTACAACTCTTGCAGTCTTTGTGATGATTTAGAAAGCCTTTTGGATTCATTCATGCTTAGGCAAAAGAGAAGTTTAAATATCAATAGCTCTGCAGTGATACAGCAACACATCATAAATGTTGGGTTTGCCGAATATATGAAGACATAATTTAAATCCCAATTTCTAGGTGGTTTTAAAATGCTGTCTTTAGTCTACCTTACAGTCATTCAGATGCATCTCGAGTGCTTTATACCATTATATATGCCCTTTAGATTTCTTGCCTATCATTTAAAAACAAAATCAATCTCCTTCATCCAAAATATGGAACAAGTAACCAATTACCTCAAAACTTTGTTCAAATAGGAGAAACTGGGTTGCACTATTTGTGCGGTTAAAATAACACAGAAAAATTGATGTGGTCTTTCTAACACAATATTGAACAACAGATCTGGATGCAGGAATAAATAAGTTTCCTGGACTTGGCAAGGAGAATGTTCTCCCATTAGGCCATGAAGGGTGAGAAAGGCAGAGCTCCCTTTTTCCTGATAGGTATCTCTCCTTCTCTTACCCCATGTCCCACTGGCTCCACTTCAATTTAATATGTTGAAGATTTACACCTTTGGAGTCTGTAGCAATGCTTTTCAGGAAAGTGAGCCCACCTTTTGGCCTTTCAAGCCAAGAACTTAATTTCATTGATTGCCTGATTTATGGTACAAATCCACTTATTGCAATTTACACACTGTTCTCACTCTTCCTTGTCTAGAAAAACCATTGTTTAAGTAACAGTGACAGTGGGGTTTTGCCATGGAAATGAGTATATTGCTGATCCCCATTTAAAAGCAAAGACTAAGGCTATCAAGAGGAGTAAAAGGATAAGAGAAAGAATTTAAAACTGTATAATCAAGAAAAACTCCTACCAATGCGCACTTGTGAGTGTCCAACCAAAGTTTTCTACATTTAATTTCCAGGTTTACATAAACTGAGGCAAAGCACTTTTGCTCTAATGTTGCAATCCCATGTGTATGCAGACAGATATTTAATGTGATGTGCAATGAGAACCCCACCCAAGCAGTACTTCTATATTACTGTTTGAAATATTCTTTTTTCCTTTAGTGAAAGAACCAATAAAATCTCTCTCACAAGCTGAACCTCCCCCCCTGCTTTTTTTTAAGCTGCATTTGACAAGCAGCCAGTTTAAGCAGCTCAAGTCCTTGCTCAAGTGGCAGGCAAGTAGATAAAAGCTCCCTGTTTGGAAAAGCTGGGAAAGATTTTCCCAGGTGCTGCAAGCTGTTGGCATTGCAGTTCCATTTCAGAGGGACTAAGGACGGGATTGCAAAAGGTGGGGTATAGATTGGTGGGGAAAGGACTAGGAAAGAACCAAACTTTCATGTGTGTTAAAAAAATACAAGAATGCGCAACACATCTGTTTTTACGGCTCCTGAGGTGTACAACTTATACCAGAGCAGCTTGTTCTGCATTGCAGATACATGAATAGGGGCAATTAAATTAACCTTTGAGGCTCTAATCTCTGGGATCAGTAATGGTAGATCATATTTTGTTTTCTGCTCAATGCTGAATTTACAAAAATCTTCCTCCCGAGTTCTCCAGTCTTTCCACCAGCATTTAGCCCCAACGCACACACTTACAAGTTAGTCAGCCTCTGAATACCCACAGCAGGTCAACTTCTGCAGGAAAACTGGTCAGAGAACTACCACTGACATCACTGACAGCTGCCAGTAATATGTTATAAGGGATGATGGCAATGCCATTTTATGCAGGGCATCA